>NW_025858611.1:0-1173 GCF_002878395.1 Capsicum annuum
CCACAGCTTGTAACCATCCACATCCCTAGCCTTAGACCCTACCCACTTGGTCTCTTGAACACACGCAATGTTGATCCTCCTCTTCCTAAGAATCTTCATAAGCTCTATGGACTTACCCTGAAGGGTCCCTATATTCCAAGACCCAACCCTCAACCTACCGTCACTATCCACACGCCCTCCACTACCCCCCCCCGGCGGCCAAACCTTGGCCTCCCTCCCACTTCCGCCCTTTCCTCATCCCCTGCCCCCACCACGGCCCCACGCCCCAACCCCTTCGGACATGACCCTATCCAACTATTATCGCCCACAGCCACAACTACACGAAAGTATAAAAAAATATAAAGATATAAACGATGGTAGTGGCAAAGCAGCAGCAAGAAATACAAGGCTCACACAAATTCAAAGGAATAATCCAGGAACAAAACTAAACTCAACTAGAGAGCAAACACCACTAGACTCAACACCCACAGCCCCAAAAACAGATTCCCAAGCCGATAACCCAATCCAAAACAGTTCAAGAAACGACCACAGCAACAGCAACAACAGACAACAGACAATATCAACAAATCCAACGCAAGTCAAGGTACAGGGGCTACTACTAGCATAATACAAAGAATGAAATAACAAAGGTTAGAAGTCACCGGGTTACGCTTGTAAACCAAGCCGGAAACCAAAGCCCAGCGTTGACCGGGTTCCGGGGGATTCAGGTGCTGAGATGGAGTTGCGGCTGCTGGAGACCGAGGGAACTGGTCGTCGTTTGGGTGCTGCGGCTGCTGGCGACCAAGCGGCGAGTGCAGGCGGAACTGCGGCTGGAGACCGAGCTTCGGCTGTTGGAGACCGAATCGGCGGCTGGAGATCGAGCGACAGCTGGTTGGAGACCGAGGTGGGGGGGCTGTTGTATCCCGCCGGCGCCGGAGGGGGGGTATGGACGGAGAGGGGGAGGTATGAACGGAGGGGGGGGAGAGCGGATTGGAACCGGAGGTCGGTGACGGAGGGCAGTGGGGAGCGGCGTCGGGGGTCGGCGCCGGGGACCGGAGGTCAGGGCCGGAGGTCGGGTCGGGTCGGCGCCGAAGGTCGGCGACGGCGACGGGGGCCGGGGACTGGGATGAGAGAGAGAGAGGGTAGGGAGAGAGAGAGAGCCGTTAGTGGAGAGAGAGAGGTTGACTCAACTCT
>NW_025858612.1:0-1695 GCF_002878395.1 Capsicum annuum
GATAAATCGAAGCATGTGTTAATCATTGGTTGGGAATGAATTTGGGACGGGAATCGAAAAAATGATAAAAGTGAATATTATGATATTTTGATACATTGTTGATGTTGAATGTGACATGCCGTCGAGCGGGTAGGCAAACAGTAAGCTCGGGTAGGCAAGGTTAGAATTGGTGTAGTGTTGGAATGTTTGGAATATTTGTTGAATATTTTGTTTATCGTATTTGAAAAGTGTATTGTTGAACCGGGGAATGCCCCGAGGTAATTTGTATTTACTCACCGGGGAATGCCCCGAAGGATTTTGTACGCAAGGATGCTCGTGATCAAGGCCCGAGGCATCGGGTAAAGAATAGTTTAGGACTAGTGTAGGTTATTTCAGTATTTTTATTTCGGGTTGTAATAATTGGACTGGACTTTAATTGTGTTTGTTTTTTGTTATTGTTTGATTATTTTGCGTACTTTTGCGTGGTTTGTACATTTCGTAATGCCAAAACAGTTGATACACTCTACCCAAGCGACCGTGGTTGAACCACGGGATCGAGGGGTGCCTAATACCTTCCCCTCGGTCAACAGAATTACTTAACCGGAATCTCTGTTCGCAAACCAGTTCAAGAGTCAAATGGTTTCGAAAAGGATTTCCCAAAGGTGACTTGGCACACCGGATTATGCCAAGTGGCGACTCTGAATAAAAAATGTAAATAATCTTTTTCCGTAACAAAATTTCATTTCTTGTCACTTAAATAATAAAAACCCTTTCGAACTTTAAAATAAATCTTTTTTTGGAGTACATAAAAAAGGGGTGTGACAGCTTCTGGCGACTCTGCTGGGGACAATGACAAATTTTCAAAATTCGAGCTATTTTTGAAGTCGTATCGACTTTGTTTGGCATTACGAGTGTATAAGCATTGTTTGTGATTTTGTTTGTGTTATTGTTTTCACTTTTGTGTGTTTTTCGTGCTCTTTGTTTATAGTATTTATCCTATGTGTTACCGCTTAATATCTGTCATCATGAGTCCACCCCCCGGCCTTCTTTCTGCAACAAGTCCGTAATACATGTGTTGTACACAACCTCTAGTTGAGTCACCCTTATTTTAGGGAGGGAGCCGTCGGTGTTATGGAGTAGGTGGAAAGCAAAGCAGCCACTATCAACCTACGATCCCCCGAACAGCCTTGTTAGTAAACTACAACGTAGGTCAGCCTTTAGGTCATGCTTATGTGCATCATACGGAGACCTAGTGGGACCCACATGGCCCTTTGTAGGAGACTCCCCTCTAAAGCATCCCTACATGCTAACTGTTGCATTTTTAAGGGTAACGTGGTCATTTGACGGACTGATTTTTGAAAAAAAAAATAATAATAATAAAAAAAAATTTAGGAGTAAGGTGCGTAGGCAAAAACGAAAAAGAAAAAAAATAGAAAAAAGTGAGTCGAAAGGAATGAATAAAAAGAGGAACGTCATAGTTTATTTTAGAATTCGTTATGACTTTTGTTCTTCACAATCCAAAAAAAGAAAGAAAAGAAAAAGAAGAAGTTTGTTTGCCTTTTCTACTTATTTGTCAAAAACAAAAATACCAAAAAGATTTTTCTACATAATTAGTGGTGTCAGTCTTAGTTGAAGTGTCTAGTTGAAAATCCAAAAGTTTTCATTCATTTGTTTTGGGTTGTGTCTCCTAAGTTAGGGTCAATTTATTAGTTAATC
>NW_025858613.1:0-1429 GCF_002878395.1 Capsicum annuum
ATTAACTTAGATACTATCACTATCCTAAAATTTAGTTGATGAGAACTTATTTCAACTCAGAGTGATCGATCAACGACTCGGGTCGGGATGAACGCAATACCAACGCTATGCAATTGCAAAGACTCGATTAGATTTATAGTTGACCCTGCGAGCTCACTCATTCATCCCTAGTTACACCTAAATCAACATAGGTACTATCACTATCCTAACATTGAGTTGATGAGAACTCATTTCAACTTAGAGTGATCGATCGACGACTCAGGTCGGGATGAACACAATACCAATGCCATGCAATTGCAAAGACTCGATTGGATTTGTAGTTGACCCTGCGAGCTTACTCATTCATCCCTAGTTCTACCTAAATCAACTTAGGTACTATCACTATCCTAACATTGAGTTGATGAGAACTCATTTCAACTCAGAGTGGTCGATCGATGACTCGGGTTTGGATGAATGCAATACCAACGCCATGCAATTGCAAAGACTTGATTGGATTTGTAGTTGACCCTGTGAGCTCACTCATTCATCCCTAGTTTCACCTAAATAAACTTAGGTACTATCACTATCTTAATATTGAGTTGATGAGAACTAATTTCAAGTTAGAGTGATCGATCGATGACTCGGGTCAGGATGAACATAATACCAATGCCATGCAATTGCAAAGACTCGATTGGATTTGTAGTTGACCCTGTGAGCTCACTCATTCATCCCTAGTTCCACCTAAATCAACTTAGGTACTATCACTATCCTAACATTGAGTTGATGAGAACTCATTTTAACTCAGAGTGATCGATTGATGACTCGGGTTGGTATGAACGCAATACTAATGCCATGCAATTACAAAGACTCGATTGGATTTGTAGTTGACCCTGCGAGCTCATTCATTCATCCGTAGTTCCACCTAAATCAATTGCTATGAAATCTGTTGCAACAAATGACTAAGCTATTGAAAATTTTCAAATATGTACATATATGTTACAACAGATGACATATCTGATTTAATTATCAAATAGATATTTGCATCTGTTGTGACAGATTGAGCTGTTGGAAATTTTCAAGAAAAATATTTATATCTGTTGTAACAGATGACATATTTGATTTTATTAATTATCAAATGAACAGTTTTATCTGTTATCACAGATGACTGAGCTTTTGGAATTTTTAAACAGATATTTATATCTGTTATAATAGATAACTGAGCTATTCAGATTTATAAATAGATATTTATATATGTTGCAGTAGATGACATATCTGTTTGAAAATCTTTTTATCTCTTTTAATTTTAAAGCAAGAAGCTTCTGGTCTGAGTCGATAATATCAAGTAGTAGTACTTACTACTAAAGGTGGTAAATAATATTTCTTGAATATCTCAAAAGTGAGTTCATTGAGCAGTCTTGTCTTGTCTTTTCAATGTCAGTAGTCTTAGTCT
>NW_025858614.1:0-1449 GCF_002878395.1 Capsicum annuum
CTCTTGATAGTTATTGGAATATAGTACAGATGTCCAATTTGCAGAATGATGAATTGTTCCTATAATGAGCTTTACAGGCCAATATTCGTGTTCTCAAGATATTCAAAGATCAGTTGTAAGAATAATTTATATAGTGCGAATTAAAATATGGTTGATCTATCTTGCGGCTGCTCTTTATGTAGTGGTATGGTGTTGTAGGAGTATCGGTTATGGATGATGTGATTAATGTTGTCAAATGCAAGTCTATAGATGGTGATAGTTTATCTAAATGAAATCTTTCACTTCTCAATAATGATACAAAACTAATTGCAGGAAGAGTTTTTACGATTTTTCAGGGATACTATTTTAATGATTACTTATATAAGAATTGTCAGCGCATAGCGCGGGTACGTATACTAGTTTCATCCAAATAAAATTGACTATCTTGTAGAATAACATGATATGACAATATCTTCACGTGCAAACAGAATACTTTCTTGAGATCAAACGTCATATAGATAAAAGGAAAGCACAAGCAGAGACCTCAAAGGAGCAGTTGGAATCCAAAAATAAGAGTTTGAGCTTCAATCAATTAATTGGAAGAAGCTTATCATTAGAAGATGTAAACAAGCTATGGTTTCTTCGAATAAACCATGTAGTTTGGTGCAAATGTATTTTCTCAATTTCAGAATGGAGTTTGAAGGGCCAAAGTTCGATTTGAAGTGGCACGACAGCAGAAGAATTCTATGCAAGGAGGCGACCTCTAGGAAGCCACCAATGGATCCTCCAGGTAAAAGATTCATAAAAACCTTTCCATGGATACAATTCAAGAAGGAAGATTCATTGATAGAACAGAGTCAAAGAATTTACACAAGCACACCACTCTATCCTAATACTAATTTGTCACCATTTCTTATAAAGGATAAGCACTAGAGAAGTTTAACTTTTTAGATTATCTTCTCTATACAGCCATATCTTCTTATATCTACGATTCAATTACCCAAAGTTAAGGTAGGCCAATGCGAAACAAAAATTTCTCAGAAACAGTACTCTTTCTGCACTTGAGAACAAGCCTTTTACATTCTAACACCACTTTGGCCCCGCCGGCTCTGGTCTTTGCTTTGGCGCGCTATGGGATCGTAGCTTATTGTGAAACGACTGTGAGTACGACATGTAATTAGAAGTATGACAAACTAGAAAAACAAACACAATGAGACTATTTTCTTACAATGCTTGCATCTCGAGTTGGTGTCTAGTGTCATTAGTCATTGAACGACGAGCTCTTTGAGATCAAACAGCAGCTTGCGCTCTGATGAGCGCCTGCATGCTGTGAAGATTTGCAGCAGCTCTTTTTCGGACAAGGAAACCCCTTACCAGAGCCTGCAATTTCACGAGTCCTTTAAGAGCTCTAAGTGTTTTTCTATCATGCAAAAAATAACAGCATAAATCAGATCTTGCATATGAACCAAT
>NW_025858615.1:0-1119 GCF_002878395.1 Capsicum annuum
AACAATGATAAAAATTATACCATCTGACTCTCAAAACGAAAACTGCCACAAGTAAAAAGAAATGGTGAAAAGATTACTATATGCTACTCATAATATCACTCTTCACAAAGATTTCATAGAAACATTAAATAAGACCTACTATTCATATTTTATAATAATTGTAAATTATGTATAATATGTTGTTAAATAATTATTAAGTCATGCCATTCTTACATCTACTTATGATATATAGATCATGGTAAATCGGCCATTAAGCCTCTTCAAGTTTTCAATTAGCAAAATGACCTACTTCTATTTTCTCATATGCCGAATTGATAATCAATCTATCCATATATAGGTCGGATTGATAATTGATCTTTCGGACTGATAATCGATCTATCCATATATAGGTCAGATTGATAATCGATCTGTTTATATATCGGTCGAATAAATAATAGATCGGTCTAAAAAATGGGTCATTTCTCTGGAAAAAAAAAACTTGTAGTTTATTTAATTAAAAAGAAAACTTGAAAAGACCATTTAACAAAAGATCTCGTGCTATGTCTACTTAAGTGTTTCGTTGTTAAATGAAATTTATTCCTTTTAGTCTTCAGTTACTATTTCCTACTCATTGTTTGGTATATTCATACCAAAATTTAATTTTTCGCGTTTGAAAGTTGGATTTCAAATTTGAAAATTAGTTTATAACCTATTTTCTGATTACATCTTCATAATTTCAAATAAAATGCTCTCTTCTCTCCTTTGCAAAAAGGTATAACCAAACACAACTCCAACTTCACAAATTATAATCTAAGTGAAAAATATTTAATTTTTATGGCTAAACGCCTACTTAGAATGATAACATGGTACTCCATACTTAAATAAGTAATAAAAAATAGTGTCATTGTGACTGTTACATTCTTTCGAAAAAGTTTAGTCTTTAGAAAATAATGGTTTTTGAAAGATCTTTTATTGAAGTTATGAATTAGTTATTCTGTATTAAAATAAAACTAAAAAGGATAAATTTGTAACATCTTGATTGATTTAGCAGAGTGTGGGCAAACTTCACTAATCATTAATTTAACACGTGTGCCTACGTGGACCTTCAGTGTGTTGATTTACTGATGTGCCACGTAGACA
>NW_025858616.1:0-2770 GCF_002878395.1 Capsicum annuum
AAAAAAATTAGAAAATATTTAAATTTTTTTGGTGGGGTAGGGGTATGGGGATGATGTAAGAAAAAATTATTTATTACTACAATTATTTCAAGACGAAAAAAATATAATTGAAGCAACTAAAATAATTAAAAATATTAAAAGTGAAATTATGAAGGGAAAAATTCAGAAATAACATAGTTATCCCCTTAATTATGAGTTTCATAGCAACAGTTTCATAATTATATAATATAGCAAGTTGTATTTTGTATTTTTGCAAACCGTTGCTATAAAAATACAAATATATGTGATTTTTACTACTCTTATGATCGATATGTATTTTGTATTTTTGCAAACTGTTGCTACAAAAATACAAATACATATGCTACAAAATGTAATTTAATAAAAGTGTTGTTATTCTTTGCAATTTAATACTTAAGTATAACTTTATGTATTTTTTTCAATTATAAATATTATGATTAAACATCTTTCTAGGTCAAAATTGGGCATCTAATTTATGATGGGATCACTTTGGCTAACCCAAATCAGCCAATCTTCAAAATTACTCTAACCCAACCCATTAAAACATGGGCAAGTTGGGCGGATTAAATGGGTTTGGGCTACATTTTGCCACCCCTAGGATATCCATTGGAGTATATGTATAGAGATTAGGCAAATTGATGTGTTAAGAAGGGGTGTGCCGGGGATGGTGAAGGTGGCGTATGTACTTAGAGAGGGAAATAGGTTGGCGGATTTTTTTAACTAATCAGATTTTTTGTTTTGCAGGTACTGAGATATTAATATATTCGAGTCAGGATTTTCCTACTGCTGGAAAGACAATAATCAAAATGGACAAACAACTAGTACCTAATTTGCGTATAAGCAAATAACAAAATAGGAACTACAAGTTTTACAGATGTCAACAATAATAGAGCATGTCAATCAAAGAAAGAAAAGTGGGACTTACACACATAGATCGAAGTAGATGCCGCTTGGAGATGAAGTAGACTAACGTTTTTGCATATTGGTTAATGAATCTGTCAGATCTAGTCATTAAACATTGATATTAATTCCGTTGTGAGCTCATCCTATGAGGTGATTTGAAATATCAGAGAAATGACCATACACACATTCATATCAGGAAAAAGGGGAAAAGTCAGCTTAGCCGTATATCTTTTTGCTTGAATACAACAAGATTTTGCTGAAGAAGTCTTCATGAAAATAGAGTCATGATGCTTGCGATAATTTCAAGTGCCTAATTGACATCTATTTGAGCTTAATCTATATTTGAATCAATGCAAAATTGGTGATAGGCTGAATCTTTTTCTCGATTTTCGTCATTATCTTCTTCTCCGACGATTGAGCTTCAATGGCAGCCATGGTTGTCAAGCTTTGATGGAAGACGAAGATGGAACTCAATGAATCAATTTACTTTCCTATTGGACATCTAGTATTTTTTGTCTTTTTAAAATTTTTTTTTTGAATTTTCGGATCTGGGCCACTTTTAGGCCTGGACGTTTGTTTTGTACATATATATAGATATATATATTTTTTTTCTTTTTTGTGTATAAATAACATAAATATCAACCTTTTAAAAATAATTATATTCTTTTCCATTTTTTTAATTACTTTATTCTCTGTCCTTATTAATATACATAATATAGCCGACATATACATAGCATTCTATGTATATGTGGGATTTTTGTAATATGTTTAGGGAGTTGAGATTTTTTGTAAGATTGAAAACATAAGTTGTGTATTTGTGAAATTTTTGGATATTTTTTTGATCAATAAATTGTCCATTGGCCAATTTTAACTAAAAAAAGTTAGGGAAAAGAATCTAAATAATCATCCTTAGTTGGTCAAATGTGATTTATAACAAAACTTTTTAGTTTGTAAGTTGTAGGAAATTTCGCTATTAAAACGAAATAATTTTTTTATTTAATTAAAAAATAAATACAAATTACATATAAGGGAAAAAATTTCATACCCGTTAAGAAATATGACAATTATTATTAGGATATCAATCATATTCTTTTTTTTTCTCTCTCTAAATGGTTCTTTCTTTCTTCATTAGAAATCATACGATTTTTTTTCTCAAATCTTCATTATCAAACATTGAATTTTTCTTCTTCTTCTTCACAATTTTATTTTAAATTAATTCGTCATGATTTTCTTCATCTTCTAAAAAAATATTGGTATAAGTATTTTATTTAATTAGAATTTAAAATTAACAGTGATAATTTACACTTGTGATGCATGGAGGAAGATGGGATGTAAGCAATATTTAGCAATTTTGTATATGAATTAGAACACAAGGCAAACTCTGGCTTCATCCTCAGAATTCAACAATTACACTAAGTAAACTATGATTTTGTAATATTATTACTTCACACCACTTTCAATATTTTTTCATACAATATATTTAAAAAATAGTTAAATAACTAACCGGGACTCCAATTTGTGTATCTTTTTCATATCACGTTTTTAGTTACTAATTAAATAATCGTACAAGACACCAATTTCTATACCTTTTCAATGTTTGTAGAACATAATTAAATCACCATTCGGCACATCAGTTTCTATGTTTTTTCCATACCAAATTTGTAGGAGGTAACTAAATAACCATTCGGGGCACTGGTTTCCATACTCTTTTTATACTATGTTTTTATATTTTTTTCACATCATATTTTTAAAATATACATGTCATACCAATTTCTATATCATTTTCACACAATTTTTTTTAGCAAGGTGTATAATAATTAATGACTGAAATTTGTATGAAAATCAGTGC
>NW_025858617.1:0-1369 GCF_002878395.1 Capsicum annuum
TTTTGCTTGATTATACGTGTCTATCGATTTAATGTCTAATTTTTTTTTATTTTATATTTTTTATCCTTCATATTTATCCTTTTCCTATTTAAATTTTTCAAGTCACAAAAATTCTGCGTAAATCCCTAGGAAATGATTTCAGCTAAATTTGTAGCAACATAACCCGTCAATAATTTTTTAAGTAATAATTTTGTAGGTAAATTTCCAAGAAATAATTTCAGCTAAATTTGTAGCAACACAATCCCCCAATAATTTTTCAAGTAATAATTTCGCAGGTAAATCCCCAAGAATAAATCCCCAGCAAAATTCGTAGCAAAAAATCCCCAAATAATTTCTCAAGTAATAAAATCCATTACATAATTTCCACCAAAATATCTCTACGTAAATCTGTAGGATAAATTATCTTGGAATTTTTCTCTGAATTTAAAATATATATATATATATATATATATATATATATATATATGTCCATATACCTGCGAATTTATCTAGAGCGCCGATACATTTTCCCAGGTAATGTCGCAAGTAATAATTTCGTAGGTAAATCTCCAAAAATAAATTTCCAGCTAAATTCGCAACACAAAATTCCCTAATAATTTCTCAAGTAATAAAATTCATTACATAAGTTTCCACCAAAATATCTCTACGTAAATCTGTAGGATAAATTACCTTGGGATTTTCCTATGAATTTAAAATATATATATATTTGTTCATATACCTGTAGATTTACCTAGAGATATTTTGGTGGAAACTTATGTAATGAATTTTATTACTTGAGAAATTATTAGGGAATTTTGTGCTTCGAATATATTATCTCTAGGTAAATCTACAGGTATATGAACAAATATATATATATTTTAAATTCATAGGAAAATCCCAAGGTAATTTATCCTACAGATTTACGTAGAGATAAAATACCCGTTGATACATTTCCCCGGATAATGTCGCAAGTAATAATTTTGCAGGTAAATCCCCAGCAAAATTCACAGCACAAAATCCCCAAATAATTTTCCAGGTAATAAAATCCATTACATAAATTTTCACTAAAATATCTCTACGTAAATCCGTAGGATAAATTACTTGGATATTTTTCTATAAATTTAAAATATATATATATTTGCCTATATACCTGCGAATTTACCTATAGATAAAATACTCATTGATACATTTTCTTAGGTAATGTCGCAAGTAATAATTTCGCAGGTAAATCCCTAAGAATAAATCCCTAGCAAAATTCACAGCATAAAATCCCCAAATAATTTCCCATATAATAAAATTCATTACATAAATTTTCACCAAAATATCAGTATGTAAATCCGTAGGATAAATTACCTGAGAATTTTTCTATGGGTTTTAAGAAAAAAAAGAC
>NW_025858618.1:0-1584 GCF_002878395.1 Capsicum annuum
TCTTGGGGTTATGCATTCTTGGTTTGAACTAATGCATGGGTACTTGAGAATTTATCCAAATTAAACGAGGAGTCATGGGTAGTTTTGATTTATAGGTATTAAGGTCAATCTTCCAATAAAACATCAAATTTTACAAATGAATTCTTTCTAATAGCTCATAAGTGTAACAATTTCACCAATCTATTATCTCAAATAAAATTCTTATGTCTAAGAGATGTTATTAAATGAAATAATTCAAGTTACAGTTATTCCTAACCCATATCCCCTTTTTAAAGTATGATATGGGTTTAATGGTAATTGAGGTTTACGATCCCCATTCTTAGTAAAATATGGAATAAATGCATAACCTAAAAAAATAGCAAATTAGGAGGATAAGAAAATAACACCCATGCACTAATCACAACCTATTCAAACATAACTCAAAGATAAGGAATTAGCTACTCATATAGAGAGAAAGTAAAGATATAACAAAGTTTCCATTAAATTTATCCATGAGAAACAATGGAAATGCAAATCAAAGCTTTAAATCTTTAATGAAAAGCACTAATCCTTCACTAGGGAATCACTTCATGTATTCTTCACTCAAGAGTAATACAATAATGTTCAAAGATCAAATAAATAAGCTAAAAACTCCTATTTAAGCCCCAATTCGACATTTGTTAAATATTAGAAAAATGCCACCTTGCTCTTGATCTACTTGAGCAGACCAAAAGTATATGGAGAGTAAATATAAAGCAGGTAAAAAGGAGATGCAAAGAAGAAGGGCTCTTTTCTCTCACACTTGAGCTCTCATTGACTTGAACGTCTTTCGCATCTTCCCTTTTCAAGCTTTACCAACATAAATGAGAATTAAGTATGATACTAAAATACAATCAATGGAAAGAAATCATAATTTAAGCTTAAAATGTGCTAGCAAGTTGTCAAATTGTTGACATATCAACCCCCAAGCATAAACTATTGCTTGTCCTCAAGCAACCGAGAGTAATTCAATAATATAGGGTATTTAACTCAAATCCACCCAAAAGAAAGCTAAACTAAAGGACTATGCTAACAAATATCTACAAAGACTTTCCAAACATGTCATGGCAACAAGTAAACCAAAAATTTTCAATAAGATCATAATTATGAAGCAAGGATATAAGTTTGTGTCGAATGAACCTTTCAAATCAACAAAGCATCTCAAAAGGTGAGGCAAAATCTTGAAAGATCATTTTTATTTTCACTATGTAGCTTACCTCACCCATTTACCAAAATTGAATGAAAGACTTCACCTTCTATCCCAATATATCGATGAAACTCATATGAAAGAGTTAGCTCCACACATACAAGATATTTTAATTCAAAACGGAGCGCAAATAATGAAAGAATTCATACTCACACTAGCAAGTAAATTCAAGTACCACTAGTAAAATCATAGTCTTGCACTTTGTGATTTTCACCACTAATGAAGACATTCCTAGTTTGTAATCACCAAGGTCTTACGAGTTTATATGAAGGTGTAAGGTAAGGGAAGAAATATATATAGATCAAAAGATTGGGTCTGAACTCCTGGAGTTGGACGTTCTCTATCCACATTGTCCTTAG
>NW_025858619.1:0-8042 GCF_002878395.1 Capsicum annuum
TCAAGAGCTCTAACCACCTTCTATGGTGAAGATTGAGATCTTTCTGGGAAAAGACATACTGGAGGCTTTTATAGTCTGTAAAGACATCTACATGAACCCCATAGAGATAATGCCTCCAAATCTTCAAGGAAAAAACTACCGCTGCTAACTCAAGATCATGAGTAGCATAATTCTTCTCATGTGGCTTTAACTGTCTGGAGGAGTAGGCTATGACCTTACCATGATGCATGAGGACACAACCTAAACCCACTCAGGATACATTAAAATAGACTACAAAACCATCTGAACCATCTAGAATAGCTAGAACTAGAGAGGAGGTGAGTCGAGTCTTTAACTCTTGAAAAGATCTTCTTGCATGAATCTGACCACTGAAACTTAATCTTCTTCTGAGTCAATCTGGACATGGGAGATGCAATAGAATAAAATCCCTCGATAAACTATCTGTAATAGCCAGCCAAACCCAAGAAACTCCTAATATCTGATGGAGATACAGGTCTGGTCCAGTTTTTTACTGCCTCAATTTTTTGAGGATCTACTCTAATGCCATCACCGGAAACAATATGGCCAAGGAATGCTACTAATCTTAGCCAAAATTTGCACTTGCTAAACTTAGTGAATAACTGGTGATCCCTGAGAGTCTGAAAAATAATCCTGAGATGGTCTGCATGATCACGCTCTGTGCAAGAATAGACTAGAATATCATCTATAAAGACTATAAAAAATATGTCCAAGTACTGCTTGAACACACGGTTCATCAAATCCCTAAAAGCTGCAGGGGCATTGGTAAGACCAAATGACATGACTAAAAATTTGAAGTGACCATACCGAGTATGGAAAGCTGTCTTCGGAATGTCATATTCTCTAATTCTGAGCTGATGATAGCTTGATCTGAGGTCTATCTTGGAGAAGTAACTGGCACCCTGAAGTTGGTCGAATAGATCATCAATCCTGGGAAGAGGATATATGTTCTTGACCGTGACCTTGTTGAGTTGATGATAATCAATACACATCCTGAGAGAACCGTCTTTCTTGCGCATGAATAATACTGGCGCACCCCATGGGGAAATGCTGGGTCTGATGAATCCTTTATCTAAGAGATCCTTTAACTGATCTTTCAGTTCCTTGAGTTTTACTGGTGCCATTCTGTATGGCGGAATAGAAATAGGTTGAGTATCCCGAAGAAGGTCTATGCCAAAGTCTATTTCCCTTTTGAGAGAAATGCCTAGAAGATCTTCGAGAAAGATATCTGAGTATTCATTAACAACATGGACTATTTTGAGGTTGGGAGATTTAAAATTGGAATCTTTAACATGAACAAGATGATACACATACTCCTTAGAAATCATTTTCCTTGCCTGAAGGTAGTAAACAAGTTGACCCCTGAACGCTGAAATGCTACCCTTCCACTCTAGGACGGGCTAATTTGGAAACTGAAATTGAACTATCCTATTTCTGTAGTCGACTGTGGCATAGCAGGAATAAAGCCAATCCATGTCGAGAATGACATCAAAATCAGTCACTTCTAACTCTACTAAGTTTGCTGACATGGATTTCTGAGATATCATAACTGGGCAGTTCCTGTATACCCGCCGAGCTATGATGGTTTTACCCACTGGGGTAGAGACTAAGAATGGCTCTGCTAGGACTTTGGGACTGATTCCGAAATTGCCTGCTATGTATAGAGTAATAAAAGACAAAGATGCACCTGGGTCTAGAAAAGCATAAACATGAACATGAAAAATCTGTAATGTACCAATAACGACATCAGGAGAATTTTTCTGATCCTACCGGGGCTGAAGAGTCTATTTGGGTGTTGCCCACTGGAATTGCCACCCTGTTGGTTTGGGCAACTGGACTGAGCTGTAGAATGATTTTGCTGACCCTAAAGACTTGACTGTAGACACTCCCTAATCCTGTGGCCTGTCTTGCCACAACAAAAACAAACATCACTACCGGCTATGCAAATGCCCTTGTAGTTCTTACCACAAGTCTGACAAAGAAGATTCGTTCGGGCACGACTAACACTTCCCTGAGATTTAGAGCCTGGCGCTTTGTTTCTATTGTTGTCTCTGAACTTCGGCACTGGATCGCTCACAGAGAAAGGAGCTGGAACGGCTGACTTAAAGCAAAACTGTGAACGGTTTCCTCCATCTGACTTGGGGTAAGCAAAGTTGAAATTTCCTGACCTTGCTCTCTTATTCTGCCTCTCCCTAGTCTTAAAATTCTGCTCTTCTACTTGCTGGGCATGGGTCATGAGTCTTGCTAAGGTCATATCATCGATCAACATCATAGACCTACACTCATTTACCACGCTATCATTGACCCCTGACATAAATTTGCTCATCTTAGCTCTATTGTTTGCAACCACATGAGGAGCATACCTGGCTAGCTGAGTAAATCTGAGAGAATACTCCCTAACCATCATATTCCCCTGCCTGAAGTTGATGAACACAATAACTTTGGCTTCCCTTAGCTCTTGGGGAAAGAATCTATCTAAGAAGGCTGTGACAAATTCCTCCCACTCAATAGGGCCTGTATCATCTAACCTCTCAGATTTCTACTATTTGTACCAATCATAAGCAACATCCTATAACTAGTAGGTGGCTAACTCAACACTCTCAATAGAAGTAACACCCATGATGTTAATGACCTTCTGGACTTGGTCAATGAACTCTTGAGGGTCCTCATTAGACGTAGACCCATAGAAAGATGGAGGGTTCATTCGGGTAAAGTACTGAACCCTAGATGCTATGGGAGTGGCCACTGGATTAGCTGGAATAACTAGTGGCCGTTCATTCTGTGCATCCATGGACTGAGCAAGTGTGGTAAATACGGCTCTAATCTCCGCATAGGAAACATGTTCGCCCAAAGGATCTTCGGGCTGAGGAGCTGGCTAGTTTCTGCTCTTTGGGGACATGGTCTGGAATAAGAGAAGAATGGATTATACTAAGAGTTTAACTTGTGATTATGCTCACTAGCATGACATGAATAATGAAGAAAGGGGACTATTCCTAAAACATCTTATAGCCTCCCGCACATAAATGTGGCGCGCAACACACCTATGTACAAGACTCTACTAGATGCGGCTTTCAAACGTCCTAGGACTCTATTGAACCTTAGGCTCTGATACCAAGTATGTAACACCCCGATTTGTTGAACCGGAATGCTACACGATGCTCATGACCCCGAGGGACCACAAGCTAACCCATGACTGATATCTGTACCTGTATACTGCAAATCATGATATAATAATGCGGAATACATAGAACTGTAAGGCCATAAGGTTCAACTGAATAAAACTATGTGGGTGAAAATACCCAAAACAACTCAATTTGAACGTAAATCAGAACATAAATCTGAAAGCCTCTAAAATATCTAAATAAGGAGTTGAAGGAACATGTCTCCAACTAACTCCGTAAAACTGAACTGAAGAAATAAATAAATGTATCAAATTGTATTGTCCTCGAATTAATGAGGGCTCACTGTGTCTCTGCGACTGGAATGCTACCGCTACTGCTGGGTTGGAGCTTGTGTCTCGGAACCTATGGTGTAACATGAAAAGAAAGCACCATAGCGCATATGCATCAGTACAACTAGAGTACTGAGTATACGAGAAAGGTAGGCTGAACATAAAGGGTTTCATGCATGAACAACACTAACTGACTAATGTGAACGTGGGAGTGCAAACACACATATATAGAAACTGGGACCATGAATACATGATAGCATAACCTGTGAGCTAATACATGGTTTACTGATAACTGTCATGACTGATAGTGAAACTAATAACATGGATGACTGTATCTGACAGTCCTGTATATACTGAAATCTAAAGAACGCCCTGAGTTCTTTTACTGAGACTGTTACTGAAACTGTGGGAAGTAGTGTTTAACCGACATGCCCTATGTATCCCGTTATGGCTAAGCTGGGGTCCAATCTCTACCCCGACTGGAGGGGTGTCAATACCGTGCCATAGGTAAGTACAGCCTGTGAGTAACCCTTATCTGGTGGGTACTCAATGGGAATGGTGGGAACCCTAAACTGACAGGTTAAGCCACCTCACCAATCGTAATCTGAAGGGTTCACTCGGTGCTAACCCTAAACTGACAGGTTAACCCATGACTGATATCTCAACCTATGCTGGCTACGTAGTTCTGGAACATAAGGATTACTACTAAGAATCACACCCTGAACTGGCGGCTGAGTTCCCATCCTTGGGTTCACTCGGTGCTAACCTCTACTCCTATCTAGAGGGACTGGACATGAATAACTGACTGTACATGACTTAATCTTACTGGATTCCATTGACTGGCGGAATGTTACTGATATATGATAATTGACTAAGATCATGAGGTTTTCCTGAGTCACATGACTGACTGAAGTCTATGGAATCATAGCTTGAGTTCGGATATCGTGAAACATGACATGGATCTAGGCACACAACTTTAGTTATTGGGTACAAGGACCCCCAGGACTCGATGGAAGGAAACTGACACACATGACTGACTTGATCATAAGAGTAGAGTTCATAATTTATAATATCATAAGTAGGGATCTCATACTAAGCATGGTTATCAACAATGTATTGCATGGAAAGGATTTCATATCACGTGGAAGTACTTGCACAATCTTAATATCATGTTCATTGCATAATCATATTTGCAACACATACTAATAGCATGGAAGTTCATGTGGATTGCATGGTTATCATACATCTTGTTCATAAGTAGGATTTGCAAGTAAACACAGCATAATCTCATAAGAATAGTTCATGAGTATTCCAACAACATTTACAAGGCACGTTATCAACATAGAATTCATTGGAACGTAAGGACATATCATGAATCCTTCACTTAGTCGTAATATAGCTATATTGCTTGCTTTCTAGTTCTTTAGGTATTTTATCAAACACCTTACATGCACATCTTAAGCATAGGTGAAATCACCAAATTATACATCATGAACAACCAAACTTACATGTTTCCAACTTATATGATATCAAGAATTCATAAGAACATATAAATATTCTATCTTGGGAATCACCCAATATCAACAACATGATCATCAACACCCAATAATATTGAAATCATACTTTATAATGAAAAAGAGGAAAACAAACAAGCATCAACATGGGTATGATCATATCACCACAATTAACCAAGGTTGTTTATTTTAAAGATTGATTCTTGAACTCCACGGACGAAAGGAATCCGTGGATGAACACTACGCATACCTTTGATGGAAGATTCTTGATGATTGATGGAGGAATTTCCTTGAAATCAGATCTTCAAGCTTAATTATGCAACCGTAGTTGTTTTTCTCCTATATTGCTCTTGTATGATGAGCTTTGAGATGAAAATAGGGTTGCAGTATGTTTAGAAGCTATATATTTCGTAGGGTTAAGTTTAGGGACGTGTAATGAGTATTTAAGGACTCAATTACCTTTAAATAACTCAAAACGGAGTATTTTTGACACCTTGAATTGACTTAGGTGGCTCCCAAGTGATCTCCTATGCTTGGGTTGGGCGGCGCCTAACCAAACGCCTATACTTGGGTTAGGCGGTGCCTAACCAATCACCTATGCTTACTGTCTCTCACGAAAATGGGTATAACTTTTTGCTCGGGTATTGGATTAAGGAGAAATTGGTATCGTTGGAAAGCTAATTTTATTTTATACAATTTGGTGGGTCTAAATCAGCCAACATACCAAATTAACATTGAGTTATACTCGTTCAAGAAAGACCCTTTCAAAATCGAACACTAAAACTTGATAGATTCAAAAACTCTTAGCTTGTATTACCTTAAGTGACTCATATGAACATGCTTAATGCATCATAATCTATTCTATCACTAGGATATTGTTTTAAGTCATGTACTCAAGTATGAATCATAGGATAGGAGATTTCACACGTAGGAATACTTATTCACTTCCTAGCTTAGAAACATGTGGGATATTGCATTTTTAAACAAGAAAATTTCACGAATTATCGCATTCCTTATCAACCATGAAAAAAGAAATTGAAAAAAATATTCTTTTCTGTATCTTAAGTAATAGCACTCAATAGCACACCATCATATTTACGATTCAAATTTGTGTTGTCAACGACAATTTCTTTCACATGTGGTAATGTCCAAAAATTCAAGATTTATAATCAATGAAGTAGTACATGAACCTTCCATATTTGGTATTATATGTAATGATGTTTATAGTACCAGGATTTATTTCCTATACCATGTGGGTAAAGCCTAGATAATAAGCATATTCGTGCTCTGGAGTACCCCTATTCATGTTCTTGGCCAAAACACCTGCATTCCAGCACTTATAGTAGCTTACTTTGCTTTGTAACTCTCTGAAGATGGTCCTCTCCATTTTCTTTGAGGTTAGCCCCTTGTCGTCGATACAATCATTGGTCAAGAGTGAGGTAATTAGAGTTGAAGAACTATTTTTGTGCTTAACTATGACATTTTCAACACCATAAGTGTGATGACCTACATAACTATAGATGAAAAACCTATCCAAGGTCTCATACTTTCTACCACGCAATATCCATCCATATTTATGACTATACCTCAATTTGTAAAACTTTGAACAACTTTTAACCATTTTGAAATAGAGGAATTCTTCACCAAAGCTTGAGTTACATGTAATTTCAAATGTGCCTTGTCATTGAATGTTTGAAACTATAATCCAGTTTTATCAGGGGAGGAGTAGAGGGGTTGTTATTCAACACCACTAGCTTCACCCTCTTTGCACTATTCTTCCAAACTTCCAGCTGTTTGTCCATCTTCATCATCGACCTAGTAATCTACCTAATCATATCCCAATAAATTATCCTGGATTGTAGATTGAGGTGGAGGTGAGGGTGGTGGGGTTGATCGAAGCTTCTACTTCATACCTCTCCTTAACATTTATCTTTAGAAAAAACCTAGAACCATCTACACCAACATCAAGCATGTATATTTCCACTTTTATGTCATTCTTTATTATTGTAGAATATACTTTTACCCTTCCATTCATCAAATAACTAAGTACAATGTCCATATGTTCACAATACAATTCCCCATATTCAATTACACTATCAATTATATCATCATACAAACTATTATGAGGCGGGGCAATGAATATAGACTGCTTGGACCAAGACTACCAATTTTAATATTTTGGAGTATCCTCCTACACACCCATAAAATTGGCATGAATTAAAACCATTTCAACTAGAGAAATAATAAAAATACTGTCGGATTCCTAGGTCTATTAACTTCTAATGGGTCAATGATAGTTAAAAAATAAGGATAAAGCAATGGCTTAGCAAAATCGACCTCAGCTTCAATAATGGACCCTCTAGTATAAATGGAATAGTTTAGAAGCTGTAGGATTTATCCTTTGGTGAAGAATCTAGAAATGATGAACCTTTTGTAAAAAAAATGGTGAAAATAAATTTTTGAATAAAACAATCTCTATTGCAAAAAATATTGAAAGCTTGGAATGACAATTGCTTCCAAACACCAGATTTAACAAAGAAACAATGGAATTTTATCGAAAAATTAAGGGTGATTGAGATTTTTTTTAGTGGGAATGGCTTTTAGCAATGAAGCTTCTTGGAGATGTTTTTGATCAGAAATTTTTTGCTTCTGATTTTGGATTTTTGTAATGGCCATTAACTATAGTTTATTAAATGAATGATGATTGAAAATGGGACTTTTTATATTAATGTAAACTTTAGGGTCAAAAAGACATAAGGATAGGGTGATGTCATAATAGGTGGGTATATCCCTATTGCTAGAAAACTTGTGTCTAAATTTCTAGTTGAGATTTGAATGTGACTTTAGCCAACTTATCCAAGTAATCTGTGGTAGTAGAGACTAGCGAGACGAGAGATAATAGTGTGTTGAAAGTGACATTAATTTAGTCATAAGCTTTGGAGAAGATTTGTAAAAGAGACATTCTCAATTTTATTAGAAGGGTAGGCATTTATTTTATTATTTATTTAATTTTTAGGGTTTTGTAAAAGAAAAACAGAAAAGGTGCAGGCTCAGGGTCA
>NW_025858620.1:0-2012 GCF_002878395.1 Capsicum annuum
ATGCAGTGTATAATTATTTTTCTTTTTCTCGAAAGTTATGTCAAATCATATTATTATTGCATATTTTGAGTGTTGTATTTAAACCTGAAAAGAAAAAATTTCGATGGTATCTGAATCTAATTCTATTACGTTTTACTTGGACAAGACTGATTTCTTTATCAGAATAAAGGATCTTGCCAAGTTGTTATTATTTTTTGGATCAAACATATTGACAAAAGTTATTTTATTTATAAACAAGGGATTAAAAGCCAATGATATCTAATTTATTTTTTTCTAATTGTTGTTAAATATTAAATTATATAAAGACTTGCAATTCCATATTTTGTTCTTACAAACACTTCCTAATCTTCAGAATAGATACATACTTTTACAAAAATGAAAATGTTCAAGTTTTAAGGGAGCTCAAGTTAATCAAATAATTATTTTGCCAATGCAAATACACTCATTTAGATATGACTAACATTTATTTCAAAGTGTTATTGAATATATACATTGTAATTAATGAAAATTAAGATGACAATTAAACTTTAGTTAATGAAATATAATTGAACGTGATTATACAAATCAAATCATAAAATTTAAAATAATTAATATTTTTAATATCATCCGCGAATATATACACTAAGAGTGCTTAATAAGCCTGAATGAATACAAACAGTTAAATATAATGAGTGAATGTGAACGTGGTGTGGACAAAATAGTACTTATTGTTTATAATTGTAGTAATTAAGAAAACCATTATGGGTTCTCTCATGATCTTTGAAAAAGTGAAGGGCTTTTGGCACACAATTTTCGTCCGTCTAATTCAACAAATTTCATAAATTCCCCATCAAAAGAAATGAGCATATTTGGCCTTTCAAAATAATATCGAGGTAGATCATTTAAATATAAATTTTTTAAGCATGACAATAAACTTATAATAAAGTTTATGAAGCGTGCATAATGATTAGTCTATTTCTTGAAAATAATGCGACTTCTGATGAATATGTCTAGATGTTACAAAAATTAAGGCAAAACTCATACGCAGCCCCCTTAAGTACGTGTCATTTTTCACTTAGGCATCTCAAGTGGACATTGTTCTATTTTGACACCTCAAGTAGCCATAAAGTGTGTCATTTTGACACCTTTTGCTGAGTTGGCCGGATGCGTGTATTGCACCTCCATAAAGGCGCGTGAAAGCAATTTTTTTGCTGATGTGGTGCCCAATTTGGCCCACCAACAATATATTAACTCATTTTCATTAATTTATACTTTTTTTTTTATTTTTATCCATTATTTTTTTCAATTTTAAGATTATTTAATGATGAAAATTATAGGGAGAGATTTAAAAATTAGATACATATTTAGGAGTTTGTCTTGTCAAAAATAATATATTAACTCAACGGCCATTAATTTATACTTCTTTCACATTTTTATCAGTTATTTTTGTCAATCTTAATTTATTTAACGATAAAAATTATTGAGAGAAGTTTATATACGCATTTAAAGGTTCGTAAAAATTAAATAATAAGCACTTTTTTTTAATCATTAAGGGCAAAATCGATGAAGAAAAATAAAAAATAAGCAACATCAACGAAGAAAAACTAAAAATCAAGCAAAATTGATGAAGAAAAATTGAAAAATAAAGCTAAATCAGTGAAAAAAATTGAATTTAAACAAAATCAATAAAAAAAATTTAAAGTCGAAACAAAATTGATGAAAGAAATTTAAAAATAAAGCTAAATCCGAGAAGAAAAATTAAAATCAAACAAAATCAATTCAAAAAACTAAAAATTGAAGAAGCAAATCTGAAAAAAATGAAGCTAAATTCATGAAGAAAATCTAAAAATCAACTAAAATCAGTGAAGAAAAATTAAAAATCGAAGCAAAATCGATGAAAAAAATTAAAGATAACTGGGGTTCGAGGGTGGAGAGGAGGTGTGGGGTCTTTGAAGAAGATAAAGGGGGGAAGAAGAGTGGCGGGGTGAGTGGGGTGTTTGAAGAAAATCTTAGCGGGGTGCGTGGGGTGGGGG
>NW_025858621.1:0-1005 GCF_002878395.1 Capsicum annuum
GGACCAATAGAGCCATCGACATCGAATGGACATAGATTTATTTTGGTCGCCATCGATTATTTCACTAAGTGGGTTGAAGCGGCTTCATACAGAGACTTCACTAAGAAAGTGGTTGCAGATTTCATCAGAAATAACTTGATTTTCCAATTCAGATTGACAGAATTGATTATTACTAATAATGGGGCAAACCTGAACAGTCACTTGATGAAAGAAATTTGTGATCAGTTCAAGATTGTGCATCGCAACTCGACAGCATACCGTCCCCAAATAAATGGAGCTGTAGAAACTGCTAAAAAGAATATCAAGAAGATCTTGAGAAAGATGGTCGAAAATGATAGATCATGGCATGAGATGTTATCTTACGCCTTTATAGGGTATCGAACAATAGTTTGAACCTCCACAGGAGTAACTCCCTATTTACTAGTTTAAGGGAATGAAGCTGTGATACCCGCTGAGGTCGAAATACCTTCCCTAAGGATTATTCAGGAAGCTGGACTGAGTAACGAAGAATGGGTCCATGCTCTATATGAACAATTCATGTTAATTGATGAAAAGAGAATGGCCGCTATAAGCCATGGTCAGCTGTATCAACACAGGATGGTTCATACTTTTAACAAAAAGGTAAGAACTCGAGCATTTGAAGTGGGGAAACTAGTTCTCAAATGAATATTCCCTTACCAAAAGGAGTACAAGAGCAAGTTCACTCCAAACTGGCAAGGGCCATACATAGTTCGCAAGGTGTTATTTGGAGGAGCTCTGATTTTTTCTGAGATGGATGGCACAGAGTGGACCAAACCAATCAATTCTGATGTGGTAAAGAGATATTATGTTTGAATGACATTCTAGTTTTTGTGTTTTATTAGTTTGTTTGTAATCACCTTTGTAATAATGTTGTTTGCTAGTGTGTAACTGCCTAGAATCCTTTCTCTTCATGCACGAACTATGTTTGACCTGAATTCTCAAGAAAGGGATACGTAGGCGGCCTATGTAGGCTTTGGTCAGCCC
>NW_025858622.1:0-2134 GCF_002878395.1 Capsicum annuum
GCAGACCCTATTTGATAATTTACAATAAATGGGCGATCTGTTGCGATCTGTGATAATCTATTTAATAATTTACAATAGATGGTAATTTGTCACAGCAGATTACTTAATCTGTTTGATAATTTACAAAGATGCATATCTGATGCAACAGGTTGAACATTTATTTTTATACAATTTTAATTGAGTTCATATACCTAAATTGATTAATCTAGGACCAGGGGTGGGTGAGTTCATAGGGTCAACTACAACTTCAATTGAGTCCTTTGGCAATTGCATGATGAAAGGGTTAAAAATTACGCATATCTTTTATAATTTTAAAAAATAATTAAGATCAATTCGGATCAAATTAACATTTTCAAAACTTGTCATTCTTTTCCAAAATACAAATCATCCATTTATGAGAAAAATTTTCATCATTTCAAATCTTGATTTCTTGCTCTTTTCTCTTTCTTACTCAATTATACAGTACAAACAACAACTACTCAACAAATTGCTTTACCCTTCACAACAGATCAATTTTCTTCTCACTTTCGACCACATGGGTGTTATTTTCGACTTCATTCTTACTTGTATCAGTCATTTTCTCTGTTTTTGTAGGTAATAGAGTTCAATAAGAGTTCTATATTTGTTATTTTTTTCTAAAAAATAAGAGATTTCAAGTTAATGATGAAAAAGAAAAATTTTAGTTGTATTATCTTTGAGAATGGGTTTACAATTTTGAGTTTTAATGGTAAAATTATAGGACGAACTTGAGAAAACCCTAGTTTCTGTTGCAGCATTCCATTGACTGTGTGGTATTATTGGACGGTATTTATGGTGATAATGGTGGTCATCGTCATGGTCATCATAGCACTGGTGGTGGCATTGGTTGGTGGTGTTTATGGTGGCATTAGTTGGTAGAGTTTGTGGTGGCTATTGATAGTGTCGGTATTCGTGGTATTTATGGCATTGGTTGGTGGTGTTTGTGGTGATAGTGGCTGTTGGTGTGTCGTTATTAGTGGTGTTTGTAATGTATTTTTTAAAATTTATGCATACATCAATTGTAATGTAATTTTTGTTTTTCTATTGATTGTAGGTAAAACATATCTCCCAAAAGAAAAAAAAAGTGAAAGTGAATCAATGTTTGACCACAAAAAGGCTACAGGTGATGAAGAAAACCAAAGTGAGAAAGAAAAGGAATTAAAGAGTGAGAAAGAGAAAAAGGACAATCATCAACATGATGATAATAGATCACCAATGGGGTGTGAATTAATATCGACATCCCAACATGATCCTGTCAAAACTTTTAGTATTGACAAGTTTAAGTTGCTATGCCAATAAATGACAAAAAAACAGAAGAAGAACTAACTCGTGGAATTGTACTTATATGTCAAATGGAGAGTAAATTTATTTATTTTAGGAAAATTATGAAGGACGAAAACATAGATGGACTTTTTAAGAAGACCTGCTTTGGATGCTTTCTTGAGTTGCCTGAGTCCCCTGCCTATTTTTATATGAGGATGGTATATGGTCTTCTCAAATGCAGGATCAAGTACGTGAGGGATGATGAGGGGGCAAAAAGATGGATAAAATTTTGATCAACTTCTGTGGCATGCCGGTTTGTTTTGGCTTGCAAGATTTTGCCATAGTAATGGGCTTGAGATGCCATCATCCAGAATAACCACCTATCGCTAAGGGAACACCCCTCAAAAGATCCAAGGCAAGGAAACTCAAGGAAAAAATAGATGGTTTGTTTGACATTGCTCGACGTGGCTACAAAGCATTGGATTTGTTGACAGATATCATGGATAAAACCATGCCAAAGCAGTACAGGGAGCAATTGTGCTTAATTTTGTTTGCCCATTCAGTTATATCAGCAAGAGATGTCAACAGGGTCATAGAAGATGATTTGTTGGCTCGTGCTGAGGATTTTGATAAATTCAACAATTATCCATGGGGATATGCCAGCTTCTACTTGACTGTCCAATATTTACTGACAAAGCTATCCTCAAGGACAACCACATTATACGGCTTTCCTTGGGCTTTTATGGTAAAATTAATCACTATTTGAACTCATCCATTAAGTTATATTGAATATAGTTATTATGACTTTTTTTTTGCTTGCTTCCTGTTACATTTTTTAGGCTTGGGCATTTGA
>NW_025858623.1:0-4092 GCF_002878395.1 Capsicum annuum
GTTGATGATCATCCTCTTTTTCTTTCTGACTCTCCAATTCCTTCTCTTTCTCACTTTCATTTTTTTCATCACCATCTACGGACCTTTGTCCTCTTCCCTCAACGTTGTTTTCACATATCTCGTCAGCTTCACTTTTCCCTGACTGAGATTGTTCAGGAAGCTCCTTCAAATCCCTCCGTACTGTAGCCTTTTTTTAGTGGTCAGACGTTGATCCACTTTTACTTTCTTTTCTTTTGAGAGACATGTTTTACCTACAGACAAAGAAAAATATAAATTACATTATAGTTGATGTATGCATAGATTTTAAAAAATACATTACAAACACCACGAATTTTGACATACCAACAACCACCACCACAAACACCACCAACCAATGCCAACAAACAAACAAACACCATGAATACCGACACCACCACAAACACCATCAACCAATGCCACCATTGGTGCCACCATGACGACCACAAACACCACCACCACCACCACCAACACCACCAACACCATCCAACTATACCACGACAGTCAACGGAACACTGCGACGGAAACTAGAGATTTCTCGAGTTCTTCCTACGATTTACCATTAAAACTCAAAATTGTAAAGCCATTCTCGAAGATAATACAACTAAAAGTTTTATTTTTCATCATTAACTTAAAATCCCTTATTTTAAAAAAAAAAAAAAAAACAAATATAGAGCTCTTCTCAAACTCTGTTGCCTACGAAGACAAATAAAATGACTAATACAAGCAAGAATGATGTCGAAAATAACACTTATGTGGTCAGAAATGAGAAGAAAAGCAATCTATTGTGGAGGTTTGAGCAAATTTGTTGAGTAGTTGTTGTCTGTACTATATTGTTGAGTGAGAATGAGAGAGAAAGAGTCAGACCTCGAGATTTGAAATGATAAAACATTTTTTATGGGTTGATTTGTATTTTGAAAAAGAACGACAAGTAGTTTTGAAAATGTTAATTTAGTCCGAAATGATCTTAATTATTTTTAAAATCATAAAATATATGCGTACTTTTTAAAATCATATAAAAATAATTGAAGTTGTAGTTGACCGAGTACTCCAGGAGGTGACCATGTGAAAACTCACCCCTGGTCCTAAATTAATCAATTTAGGAGTCTAATATATGAACTCAATTGAAATTGCAAAAAATAAATGTTCAACATGTTGCGTCTGATTTCTTATCTGTTATAAATTATCAATCAGATTAGGTAACAACAGATTACGAATTTGATATAAATTATCAAATAGATTAAGTCATCTGTTGCGGCAGATTACCCATATGTTATAAATTATCAAATGGATTATCATATGTCACAACAGATTACCCATATGTTGTAAATCATCAAATAGACGTTGCCATCTGTTGTGGCTGACCCTATGAGAACTCACCCCTAGTCCTAGATTAATCGATAGTTTACCCTATAAGAACTCACCCCTAGTCCCGGATTATTCAATCAAGGTATTAGTACCCTAGTCCTAGATTAATCAATTAAGGTATTAGTCTAACATATGAGGTAGTAAGAATTGGGTCGGCTCACAGTGATCGATCGCTGACTCTGGTCGGGAGGAACGCAGTACCGTTTCATCATGCAATTGACAAAAGACTCATTGAAGTTGTAGTTGACCTTATGAGAACTCACATTCAATTAAGGTATTAGTCTAACATATGAACTCAATTGAATTATATATAAATAAATGCTCAACCTGTTGCAACAAATGTCTTTTTTGTTGGATCAAATCAAACAGATTATGTAATCTGTTGCAACATATTACATATCTGTTGTAAAATATCAAACATATTAAGTCATCTGTTGTAACAGATTACTTATCTGTTGTAAATTATCAAATAGATTGAGTCATATGTTGCAATACATTACCCATCTGTTGTAAATTATCAAATAGGCACTGTCATCTATCGTAGTTGACATTATGAGAACTCACCCCTAGTCCTAGATTAATCAATTAAGGTATTAGTTGGACATATGAGGTAGTAAGAATTGGTTCGGCTCAGAGTGATCGATCGACGACTCTTGTCGGGAGGAACGCAGTCCCGTCTTATCATGCATTTGCCAAAAGACTCAATTGAAGTTGTAGCTGACCCTATGAGAACTCACCCCTAGTCCCAGATTATTCAATTAAGGTATTAGTTGAACATACGAGGTAGTAAGAATCGGTTCGTCTCAGAGTGATCGATCGATGACTCTTGTCAGGAGGAATGCAGTATCGTCTCATCATGCAATTGCCAAAAAACTCACTTGAAGTTGTAGTTGACCCTTTGTGCCCATTCATCCATCCCTAATTCCACCTAGATCAGTGTAGGTACTATTATTAATATTAACATCAAGTTAATGAGAACACATTTCAACTCAGAGTGATCGATCGATGACTTGGGTAGGGATGAACGCAATACTAACACCATGCAAATGCAATGACTCAATTGGATTTGTAATTGACCCTGTGAGCTCATTCATTAATCCCTTGTTCCACCTAGATTGATATATGTACTATTATTAATCTTAACATTAAGTTAATGAAGAGCTCATTCTTTCATCCCTAGTTCATCCTAAATTAATTATAATGAAATCCGTTGCAACAAACAAATGAGCTGTTGGAGAATTTCAAACAGATAACAATATCTGTTGCAACAGATGACATTTCTTATTTAATTATCAAATAGACATTTGCATCTGTTATGACGGATGACTGAGGCATTGGAAATTTTCAAATAGATATTGATATCTGTTGTAGTAGATGACGTTTCTGATTTAGTAATCAAATGACACTTCCATATGTTATCACAGATGACTGAGCTATTGGTATTTCTCAAACAGATATCTAAATCTGTTGCAACAGACGACATATGCGTTTGAAAATCTTTTTGTTTTCTTTTAATTTTAAAGCAAGCTACTGTCCGAGTAGATAAAGTAGTAGTACTACTAAAGGCGGTAAAAAATATTTCTGGGATAACTCAAAAATCTCATTGAGTAGTCTTGTCCTATCTTTTCAATGTCACCCATTTTCTTCCTCGTGCCTCTCAAATTATTAGTGAATATTAATTAATGAATATTGAAACCCCTAATACTTCTTCCTTTTCATATTGACTTGGCACTCCAATCAAAAAAATAATAATTAGGGGTTTATTTTACTACCATATTAGCCTTATTAATTATGCTTTGTAAATATAAATTTGAATAAATACACTTTGTTTAGTTATTTAATATTAAGGGTAGTACATCTAGAAATTAGAATTATCTCATCTCTCGCCTCCTCTCCTTCAACCCTAAATCTCTCATCTTTTTTCTTTTTATCCTCTTTAGGGTTATCACAGCTTTTTTTTTCTCTCCTCTTTTTCAAAAAATTTAGTTCGGATCTAAACCGATCGATATCCATATCTTATATTCCTCGACTGAAATTGATGTTTTGACCCCCTTTTGACATTGTATGATATGATTCACTATTGCTCTTTCATTCTCATCTTATTCTTGCAACTTTATTTACATCTTTTTGTTTATTTAATTACTATTTTTCCATATCATATTTATTTAAAAAATTTTGAAGGAACTTTTAATTGTTGAATAAACATACCAAAAAATTTTATTATAAGATGCAAAAAAAAAGTCATCTGTTGGGAGAAGTCTAAAGCCTTGTTGGCAGTATCATTTTTTTATGTATTTTGTTTGTTTCTTTGTTGTTGATGCTGTTTTTGATGTTGTTGGTGGGGCTGACATTGTTGGAACTTGTGGTGTGGTGTTGTTGGTGGGTTTGGCATTGTTGAATCTTGTGGTGTGGTGTGGTTTAGACGGTGGGTGCTTCTTAGCTTAAACATAGTGGAGTCCGACCAATCAACACAAGGAGTAAGGGAGAAAAAAATAAAAAGTTTAAAGTGAATAAGAAGAGAAGAGTTGGTTACCAAAATTTAAAAATATGTGCTGAGTGAGAATTGAACTCAAGACCAAAAGAAATAAATAGCCTTAAACACTCATAAACAACAACTAGGCTAACCAAACAACTCTTACTATAGGTGCTCACTGATTAGATTATGTATGTTTTTTTCTTTATTTCCACATACATATATAAAGTTCGATA
>NW_025858624.1:0-3933 GCF_002878395.1 Capsicum annuum
TTTCTGCATTATGAGTTCTCATTATGTTAAGTTACATATCTTTTTTACCATATAAGTTTGAGTTTGTTGTTTCCGTTCAGTGTCTTATGTGTGTGAACTGTTTGTGAGTTTACAGACTATTTTGTGCTCATTTAGATACTGTTTGGTATCATTTGGTATCAGAGCAAAGACTGTTCATGTTCTCATACCACCAATCTTGGGCTCTTTTAGTTGAAAATAAAAAAAATAGTGTGTGTTATTTGGTGACTTGTGTTGGCCAAGAAGTGTCTAGATTAGGTGTTATTTTTGCTTGTCTTAGTAGTTTCGTGTGTTAGCTTGTTGTTTCCCTGGAACACTTGAGTATAAGGTCCAATATTTGAGCTTTTTTTAGTGTTGTTGAAGGGTTGGACGGTTTGGAATGTTGTTGTTACTCATAAGTGTTCTTGTTGTTGTTCATATTGTTCTTGAGATGAATGTTGGAGTTCCAAGTCTTATTTTTTTCACTCCAAAAATTGAAAAAGCCTCACCAAACAATTAAGATTGAGTCATTCAAGTGGGACAACATTAAACTTAAAAAAAAAAAACAATACCAAATGGCCAAAATAAAAATTGTGGGTCACATCAACAACAAACTCAAGTCATACGACCTTCCAAGTTTCTTTCCTTGTCTCTAATAATTTTCTTTCTATTGACTCTTACACTAGTTGGCAACTAAGTAACAACCTACTAAGTTGTGAACCAGTTTTCGAGTACGTCTTCATGTCAACATTCTTTGTGGTGCTTTTCTCATTTACAATTCGTATTTGTTCTTGGTTAAAGTGCGTACAAAACTTCCTTGAGTCTTCGAAATCGAAATCCATTCTAACTCAAGAGTAGACTCATTCCTAATCACTCAAGGAGTGATTGCCGGCTTACAACACTTGAAGAACCAAGTGAGGAAGCCGAGTGTGAAGAATGAGTGAGCGTATTTTGAACTAACGTTTGCTTGTTTTGTAGGTATAATTGCAAATGGAACCCAAAAATTCCAATGCTCCAACCGTGGACAATAATGTTATGAATGTCCTCTTAGCTAGTCTTGAAACGTTGTTTAGAGGCGTGGGTAGGATGAAGGAAAATATTGAGAAATTAGGTTCGAATGTGGCCTCAACGAGTGAGAGGTAGGAGAGGGTAGAAATCCAAAGGGGTTCTCGACCTCATACCCCTAAAAGCACTTCACCTACTATTACTCCCGACACCTTGCACCAAAGATTGTATCCACCAAGTGCTACAAACCAAGTCAATCTTTGCTCCTAAAGCTCAGAACAAGATGGACCTAGCAGTTCCTCACTCCACCAAGTTCCACAAGGAGGACTTGGAACAAAAATTCCATCCCTAAATCCAAATCCTCCACTCCAAAATCCTCCAATTCAAAGAATCTACACTCCACTAACTCTAATGTCTCCTTCTCAAGCTATACTAACCCGAAAAAACCCTATACAAGTAGAAAAAAAGGAGAGTTAGGATCTAAGGAGAATGAGCCCACGCCTCAAGATGGAGAGAAACTTAGTGGTGAGATACAAGAAGAATGTGAAGAAAAGAGGGCAAGAAAAAGGGAAACCATGGGTAGTGAAGTAGGAAAGGGAAAGAAAAATGTACTTGTAGGATTTGACCACAAAGGATCTTTGATACTCACTATCCCATATTCTAGAACTTTGCCTAGCATTGATCCTTACTATGTAAAGGTTCAAGTTCATATGCTATCAAAGAAGGATCAAAAAGGGGTTCCACACGATAACATGGAAATGAGCTAGTGACACCCTTGGCCGAGAGCTTTAAACAAGTGGACTATAATGGTATACGCCGAGGCATAATTTCAATACTCTACACTTACTTAGGCTTAAAATGTTGTGATAAGGATATTAGTATCCAATGTGAAGTATCTTTACATAGTGTAGAAAAGCATGAATCTTTCCTTGGTAGTTCTCTTGTTGCATATGTTGGTCAATTTACTCTTAAGGATAGTTCACTACTTGATCATGTGAGTGATGTGATTCAAAATCCTCAAGTTAGTGTTCATTCTTGTAATATTGACCATGATATTGGACATATTCCTTTGAGCTTGTGTGATGCAAACGGTGCTACAAGTTTTGCTCAAGGTAATCATATGCTTGGAAAACTTTTGAATAAAGGTGTTCTTTATATTAAGAGAAGACTTCTAGGACACAACTCTTTAGTCTTAGATGATAGCCTAGTAAAAGAATTGGTTAATCTCGGCTTATACCCTTGGTTACACCATCCCTTTGATCCTGGAACACTAGTGGGTTGGAAAAGAGGTTGCCTCGACTTATGCTTATCTTTCCTTGATGATTATCTTATCCTTATCCTTTGTAATTTTCAAACTACGTATTTCATGGTAAAAATAAAGAATTGTTGGTTGAATTTTAAAAGTGTACCCCCTCGGTAAGATGTCTTCACACTTGATTCCTTTCTATACTACCTCTTTACCTATGATGATAACCATGTTAATTTCAAATTTGTATTATGTAGTGGTAGAAAGTTTTGTGGCTGGTTTTCTTGTTTGCATGATGGTGATATGTGGTTGAGGTGGATCTTAAGATCAATAGTGGCACTATATTTGATGAGGTCCTTTGTAGAGGTAATGAAACAAATGTATCTTATGGTTCCTAACATAAAAGTAGTCTTACCTTTTTGGTATAGTAAAGCCATTAAGACCATTATAGTTTCCTTATCTCTCGATATTTGCCAAAGCCATTTCCTTTGTGCCATTCATTCTAAGCTTTTCATGTCACACACAAAGGACCCATGGGTATATTTCAAATGTGAACAACCTTGACTTGATAACATATGTGATAGTTTCAGATTGCACTTCTCTTTTCTTGATGTGTATCTTCGCCATGTCCTTTGTGATGCTTGTGGTATGTGTTTCATGATCATAACAAAGGATTATTGGTTGTATTCCAAAAGTGTACCCCCTTGGCATGTCTATATAATTTGTGGTACTAATGCTAACCCTTCTATCATGAGGATTGTGTGCTTGTTTTCCCTCTTTTTGGTTTTGAAAGGTCTGAATTTGAGGACAAATTCCTTTCAAGATGGAGAGGATGATACATGCATGAGGAGTACAAGGATTACACGTTTTTGGTTAAAGGTCCAAGTTTTGGATTTGTAAGTGAATTTAAGACCTTTTGAAGCCTTTTTCAAAGCCTTGTTCAAGAGAAGAAAGGAGGAGAAGTTTATACACTCAAGAGGTGCCTCAATTGAAGGACAAGATGGAGAGGATTATAAGGGTATCATGGCCTCGAGACCAATCACTAGGAGCTAAGCTCGGGAACTACAAAGGCCTCAAGGCACGTTTATGAAAATGGACGTATTGGAGCATATATTGGAGCAGCCCAAAGGAGTATATGCATTGACATGTGAGGAATTTCCTTAGGTGTTAAAAAGCACACCAAAGTTTTTTGCTTTTTCATCCCAAAAACGCCTCTTTCATTAAGGGTAGAAGGGTCCTTTCCTCATGAATTTTGTAATAGACTATTTATAGGATCCTTTTAGTCTTGTTCTCCTTAGTTAGCTTATTCTTGAAATCACTTGTAATATTGAACATCACTTTCCTCTCAAGAAGAGAGTAGACCACCACTCTGACATCATAAGAAATGGTTTCTTCTTGTGTTGTGTGTATCGGCTAAAAGCGAGAGTGCTTGAGTGAACCGAGTTCCTCTTGTGTTCTGTAAGAATGTGGTGCTTGTTAACTTGTTTTGTGGAGGTTTTAGAGTATTAATACACTCTTTATTTGCTGCATTATGAGTTCTCATTGTATCAAGTAACATTTCTTTATCGTATAAGTTTGAGTTTGTTGTTTCCGTTTAGTTTCTAGTGCATGTGTACTGTTTGTGAGTCTGCGGACTATTTTTAAATACCGTTTGGTATCACCAGTGCCCTAATGCACCTTAATTC
>NW_025858625.1:0-2744 GCF_002878395.1 Capsicum annuum
TTGTGCCTATATACAGATTCTTGTACCCGAAAACATTGAAAATAACAAAACTTTTGGCTGTCTAATGAAGTGGCGGCCTAGGGGCTATCGAGGTTTTGAAGTTTATGGGTTCCTACAACAATTCATCGATGAATCAGTTTATGACTTTTGTAAGATCCTTGAGTATTAGTTAAGAGTTTTGGAGACTCTCTTAGGAGCCAATTCTTTTTCCACTTGATTGCATCCTCTGGATGCTTATTGATGAAATTCACTTGTTCTTCAGAAAGTAATAAGAGTAATCATTTTCATGATCTTCCAAAGTGTTCAAACACTTTGTAGTGTTAATGAATATTACTACCATATTTTTTTCTTAAACGCGAGAACGCATATCTCAAGCTTTCTTAGTTTTGTGGATTGTAATTATGCTTATAGAAGAGCTGAAAGCTTCAAGAATGTGTTTCTTCAACGCCAGCCTGAGAAAACACAAAGAGGACGGCAATTTGGAAGCAGTTGTTCTCGGGAAATAAAGTTCTAAGAAGTTATCAGAACTTTCCTGTTGATACAGACATGCTATTTTTACCATTCATTCCCTTTCGTACAATATGTTTACTGAAGGGTAAGAAATAAGAAAGTTATTTCACTTAGATAATTTCAGATATTCAAGAATTGTTGCTCTATTGTCACATTGAAACACATATAGATCAGAGAAACCACCAATAAAATGCTAAGAAATCCTCCTATCTGCATAACTCGCGAACAAGGCTAATAAATTGCCAATTTTCCCTTTGCTCTTACCTGAGGAAAAGAACACAAAGCTATTATGTATTCCCTTAATTGGCAAAAAGCTGTAGTGAAATTCTACTTTGGTCACTTACTTAACTTGCCCTACAATGTTGTCTGTTATATAAGTTCTGAGGAATCTTGGTAGACTTTTCACATGATTGTACCTTTTCACACACCAAACAAATTTGATTCACTTCCAAGATTCTATATGTTGACTCTCTCTCAATATTTGTTTGAATAGACATGCATCCTTAAAGTTTCCAAAGAAAGGCATTGCTTCTTATTTAGGCCATCCAAGATCCAAGAAATTCTAAACCCAAAAGGGTGATTTTGCGGCTAATGAATCTTGCTAAGCAACTTCACAATTTGGATTTCAAATTCCTTTTTGGTTGAATCCTTGACATACAAATATGTTACTATGATTCATGTTTTTCCTTATACTGGACCCTCTGCCTGCCCCTATTATATTTGCTACAAGGACAGGACATAGGCAAACACTAAAAAAGGCCATAATAATATGCTCATGAACATAATTTCCTGTAAAAGGACTTCAATTTCATTGCTTTTGTGCGCGCTCTTTTCTTACTCTTTTGCTTACAATTTCATTATTAGTAACAACTGCCCTTTTACAATATGGCCCGGTACACTGGCTGGTGCGGGAACTCCTCCACTTCCTGCGACTGGCTTTCAATTAGATGCAGGACAAAGCATCACAATTCCAAGTGTAGCTGGATGGTCAGGTCGCATTTGGGCTAGAACTGGCTGCACTTTTGATGCATCAGGTATTGGCTCGTGTCAAACAGGCGATTGTGGTGGGAAGCTCGAGTGCAACGGGCTTGGTGCCACCCCACCTGCCTCCCTCTTCGAGATAACTCTAGGCGTGGGAGACAACAAAGACTTCTATGATGTTAGCCTTGTTGATGGCTACAATCTGCCAATTGTTGCAGTTCCTCAAGGTGTCAACGGAGGATGCAACGCCACTGGTTGCCTCTCCAATCTCAACATGGGTATGTTCTCAATTAGTTGCTCTGAATTAGCGAAAAATCTGACTGCCCCGACTAACAGTTGGGTTGATTTCTTAGATGGTATTAACAGTTATATTATCTCAGAAAGAAACCTTTTTTCTTGCTTCAGGATTTTTTCATTAAAGAAAGTACCTTTTTAAGGTACTAACTATTAGTTGAGTGACCATATGAGAAATCAACTCCCAACGGTTGCTAGGTTTTTCGATCTCTCGTAAACTCTCCCCTCCAAAGTACATAATGCCAAGGCCTTAGAAGTACTAATGCTCCTGATTCCTACAAGGCGTCCAACTAGCTAGATGATCATTTGAACTACCCTTAGCTTGCAATTGTCAATCGGTTCATTTTTCTGCCTTCTATCCCAGTGTTCATCTATTTGAATATAGTGTGTAAAGTCTAACTAATGAAAAGTGACTGTTTATTAGTTTCAAGAAAGCGGCCGGTCACATCAGGAATAGAAGCCAATAAGGAAAGGAAGAGGTACACTATATACAGAAAAAAGTACAACAAATAGACTGAATAGGATATTCATATAGTCAATCCTATATATTTTGGGATTAAAAGTATTACTACAAGATTGAGTTACTTCAGAAGCATTTACACAGAACAAGTAATAACAACTTCATTTATCTAAAAATGGAACAGGTTGTCCAAAAGAACTTCAAGTGGTAGGTGGATATGGAGGAGAAGGGAATGTGGTGGCTTGCAAGAGTGCATGTGAGGCCTTTGGTTTAGACCAGTATTGCTGTGCAGGACAGTTTGCAAATCCAACAACTTGTCAACCATCTTTCTATTCCACTATCTTTAAGAATGCTTGTCCAAGGGCTTATAGCTATGCATTTGATGATGGCACCAGCACTTTTACCTGCAAGGCTAATGACTATGCAGTCATCTTTTGTCCCATGAATGGGTAATCTCTCAAAACTTTCATCATCTTAAATATTCCGTCCTCTTTTCTTT
>NW_025858626.1:0-2071 GCF_002878395.1 Capsicum annuum
TGCCTTTTGTCATCTCGCAACTTGGCATGTGCAAAATTGTTGGCACAAATAATACGATTACGGGCACAATTTCCTGATAATCAAATCAAGTATATTCACCTTGATAATGCTGCAGAATTTTCATTCCAAGCATTTAATGACTATTGCTTATCGATCAGGATAAGAGTGGAACATCCTGTACCCCATGTTCACACTCAAAATGGCCTTACTAATTCATTAATTAAACGTCTTCAATTGATAGAAAGACCATTACTAATGAAAACTAAGTTGCCCACTTCTGTTTGGGGTCATGCAATTTTGCATGCTGCAACACTTATTCGTCTTAGACCGATAAATTATCATAAATTTTTTTCGTTGCAATCTGGGTCAAGAGCCTAATATATCTCATCTGAGAATTTTTGGGTGCGGTATTTATGTGCCGATAGCACCACCAAACTGCACCAAGATGGGCCCCCAAAGAAGGTTAGGAATTTATGTTGGGTTTGAATCACCCTATATTATTCGCTATCTTGAACCATTAACGGGAGATATGTTCACTGCTCGATTTGCAGATTGTCGATTTGATGAGATACTTTTCCCAAAATTAGGGGGAGAAGATAGTGACATCAAAAGAGAAATTTTGTGAAAAAATTCATCACTATCTCTTCTTGATCCACGTGCTTCTATTTGTGAGCAAGAAGTACAAAAGATTATTCATCTACAGAGAATTGTAAATCAAATGCTGGACGCATTTACAGATTTGAAAAGGATCACTAAATCACATATTCCTGCAGAAAATGTCCCAATTCGAATTGATTTCCCTAAAGGACCATCCACTAGTGTCACAGCTAATGAATCTAAATCACGCTTGAAGCGTGACTGACCATTAGGTTCTAAGGATCGAAATCCTATAAAAAGAAAAACAAATGGTCAAGATGACACTACAAAATATCCACATATGGAGTTCAAGATTTGAGCAATGTTGATATCCCTGAAGGAATCAATAAGCCTGAGACTCAAGAAAATGAGGAACTATCCATAAATTCAATTGATGTTGAAACTAATTTGAATCGATCTGAAATAATAGTGGATCATGTCTTTGCATATAATGTTGCAACGAAAATCATGCAAGATAGCGAGGATCTTGAACTTCGATCTATCACCGAATTTTGATAAAGAAATGACTGGCCAAAATGGCAAGAAGCAATTCTATCTGAATTGAATTCGCTCGCCAAACGTGAAGTTTTTGGACCCATAGCTCAAACACCTAATGGTGTTAAGCCTGTTGGCTATAGATGGGTCTTTGTGCGAAAAAGAAATGAAAAAAATGAAATACAAAGATATAAAGCACACCTTGTTGCACAAGGATTTTCACAATGGCCTGGTGTCGATTATGATGAGACATATTCACCAGTTATGGATGTAATAGCATTGCGTTATCTTATTAGTTTCACTATCCATGAGAGACTTGAAATGCATTTGATGGATGTGGTAACAACCTATCTATATGGATCACTTGATAATGAGATATACATGAAAATTCCTGAATGATTTAAAATGCCGAAAGTATATAGTTCAAAGCCTCGAGAAATGTATTCCATTAGATTGCAAAGATTATTGTATGGTTTGAAGCAATCTGGACGCACATGGTATAACCGTCTTAGTGAATATTTATCTAAAAAAAGTTATACAAATGATGAAATTTGCCCATGTGTTTTCATAAAGAAAACAACGCCGGAGTTTGTTATACTTGCTGTCTATGTCGATGACATAAACCTTATTAGAACGCCAATAGAGCTTCAAAAGACAATTGATTACCTAAAGAAAGAGTTTGAGATGAAAGATCTCGGAAAGACAAAGTTATGCCTTAGTTTGCAAATTGAGCATTTGACAAACAATATCTTTGTCCATCAATCTGTCTACACAGAAAAGGTGTTAAAATGATTCTATATGGATGGAGCACATCCATTAAGTACTCCGATGGTTGTTCGATCACTTGATGTGAATAAGGATCCATTTCGACCTCAAGAAAGGAATGAGGAACTCCTTGGTCCTGAAATACCATATCTTAGTGCAATTGGTGCACTAATGT
>NW_025858627.1:0-1013 GCF_002878395.1 Capsicum annuum
GCTTCACTTATGTAGAAATTAATGACATGTGAAATAACTGAAACAAACATGTAAGTATGACAGGTAAGACAAAGCATGCAACGTGTAGAATGAAGCATCAAAAGTGGCTAAGAGGAGGCAATCAATTAATGCTTCAGATAGCACACTGCAGCCCTTCAGTACAAGTAAAGCCATTTCTGGAGCTTCTGTATGTTACACATTGATTTTAGGGTATATATCGAGATGAAGAGACCTAAGACAAACCTAAAATAAGAAAACACAGTCATCAACAATTTGGATAAAAAAAGTAAGATACATAGTTAAAATCAGTAAGTAATTATCCAATTCCAGTCTCAAACCTAATTGGAATGTAAAGCATAGAAGACAGATATAAAAAGTTATCTTCCTTCAAATTACTGGAGAAGGCAAACTGAACATTATATTCTTGTTGTGTAATTTAAAAACAAAAAAATCAAGCTAATGGAAGAATGTCTAAAGCAACTTCTTTCAAGAATGGCATTGATTCCTGAAGATGCAAGCAGATGTAGGTACTTCCTACTCTTCGGAAAACATTTCAAGGACCAGGGTAACATCTAACTAATAGGATTCGTCCATTTCGTCCTCTAAAATTGTGAATATAATATACCATCTCCATCTCAGGAAAAAGAGTATTGGAAAGCAGCTAGCTTTGGATAGATGAATAGCGGATAATAACCAGATCTCATTTGATCAAGCTCTCTGTTGAATATAATCAATTTCCTGGAAGTGTTCGACACTGCTTCTATGTTTAGCTCTTCCACGACAAGCGTCTCATTGACATTAAAATATGGATAGCGACTATAAGGAGTTCATCTTCTTGCTTGACACGGTCATCCATTTTGACCTTTACAGTGAAACCAAAATACTCGAAAAAAGAAAGCTTTGTCAAATAGTCCATAGATTAAAGAAGCTCCTCCAAAAATTGATTGTCTTGAAAATTTCACATAATTAGCCTCCTGGGAAACTGAAAGGTTTGATGCAAGTTTGATAGATTG
>NW_025858628.1:0-2064 GCF_002878395.1 Capsicum annuum
AGAACAAAGGATTACAAGATACAAACACTAACACAATTGCAAGAAACGTAAAGATTGATAGTGAGACATAGATTATTACAAAGATTAGGAAATAAAGAGTATATTAAACTCAAAAACCCCTAATGAATGTAACAACAACACCTCACTCTTACAACAACCTCCAAGAGACTCAACTCTCCTTAAGATCCACTGTTTCCAAGAAAATAACAACATTGGTTTTTCCAATCCCTAAACTATAAGGGTTAATCCAAGCCCTAACTAAGAACTACACTAAGGTAGTCTACTCTCAAGAGAGAGGATTTTCAATGTCTCATATTTTAATCATTAAAAAACTAATAAGAGAAGACCTAAAATGTCCTATTTATAGTATATTACAAAATCAGACAAAATGACTACACTACCCTTAATAATAGAGGCGGCCATGGAGTGCATTTTGGGCAAAGTGAAGTGACCAAAATGTCCTTAATGAATATCACTCCAAAACCGTGAGCCATTATGTGTAAAAAGCCGTGAGTCCTCAAGTATTTAGTTGTCCAATCAATCTTTCACTCACAACATTGATGTATTGTATGCTTAATGGTAGGCTCAAAATCGGTCCTCCATGCATGTTCTCGTATCCTAGAGGTAACCAAGTCTTGATCTTATATGTTTTGAACTACAAAGATGTCATCAAAATATAAGATGTCCATTCATCTCGTATTATGAATGAAACCCTTGTCTAAGAGATCCCTTAATTGCTCTGTATGCTCCTTTACAGGGGAAAAGAAAATGGATGAATTTTTGGGACAAGTTCAATATCAAAATCAATCACCCTATTAGAACAGACACCATCTAGATCATCAGGGAAGACTTCAAGAAACTCAATTACCATAGGAATAAAAAATAAAGGAGGACCCTATGAGTTAGAATCTTTAACCCAGACCAGATGATAGAGAAAGGCCTTGGAGATCAATCTTCGATCTCTAAGATATGATATAAACCTCCCCTTAGAATATATGGATACATCCCACTATTCAATAACCAACTCATTTGGGAATTTAAAATGACATTATGGGTCTAATAGTCCAAATAAGCATAGTAGGAGTGTAGCCAATCCATCCCAATATAACCTCGAAATCAACAATGTCTAATTCAAATAGATCCACCAAATTCTCCCGACCACCAACAGATACAACATAACCACTATAGAATCTTTTAGTAACAATAGAGTCACTTACCAAGGTATACACAGCAAAAGGATCTGAAATACACTCAGGACCAAAACCAAAATGCACAACCATAAATGAGGTCACATAAGAAAGAGTGGACCCCATATAAAACAAATAGTAAAAATCATGTGAAAAATGCTTCAACATACTACTAATAATGTTTGGAGATGCCTCGGAGTCCTAACATGAAGCAAGAGCATATAAGAGATTCTGGCCAATGCCAGTACCAGATGCAGAAGGAGCACCCTTTGGATCATGAGTTGATGAAGAGGAAACAGGAACCTTATTGGCCTTAGAGGCAACCCTAGACTTTTAATCACGTTGCATATGGCCAATCTGACCATAGTAAAAATCATTAGTTCCCCCTTCTCACATTGGCCATAGTGTTGCTGACCAGAAATATGCAAGGAGGGTATGATAGAGCAGACTGGGCTCCACCAGCCTGATATTGGGCACTCTATACCCTATGATCTCTACCATGGTGAGAGAAATGATCACCCGATGGCTTTGGGTAAGGAGTACTAGCCATAGAGAAATAACAAGAACTCCCTCAATTCTTCTTAGGCTATTTCCCCCCATCTCTAGCACTCTGCTACTTGCCTCCACCTTGATTAGAAAACCTAAATCTCTTACTCTATCTCTCACCACTCTTAACCTGCTGCTTTTTTTCTTTCTCAACCTATTATATATAAACTACGAGCTGAGAAATATCCATATCATTGTTCAATAAGTAAACCTTACTCTCTAAAATCAACTCATAGGACAACCCATAAGAAAACTTATGTATTCTAGCTCTCATGCTAGATACTAACTTAGCACCATACCTTGATAACTGATAGAATTTCAAGGCATACTC
>NW_025858629.1:0-1486 GCF_002878395.1 Capsicum annuum
GAGATACGGGTCTGGGCCAGTTTCTTACTGCCTCAGTTTTCTGAGGATCTGCTCTAATTCCATCACCGAAAAAAATATGGCCAAGGAATGCTACTGATCTTAGCCGAAATTCGCACTTGCTGAACTTAGTGAATAACTGGTGATCCTTGAGAGTCTGAAGAACAATCCTGAGATGGTCTGCATGATTACGCTCTATACGAGAATAGACTAGAATATCATTTATAAAGACTATGACAAATATCTCCAAGTACTGCTTGAACACACGGTTCATCAAATCCATAAAAGCTATAGGGGCATTGGTAAGACCAAATAACATGACTAAAAATTCAAAGTGACCATACCGAGTATGGAAAGCTGTCTTTGAAATGTCATATTCTCTAACTTTGAGCTGGTGATAGCCTGATCTGAGGTCTATCTTGAAGAAGTAACTGGCACCATGAAGTTGGTCGAATAGATCATTAATCCTGGGAAGAGGATATCTTTTCTTGATCATGACCTTGTTGAGTTGACGGTAATCAATACACATCCTGAGAGAATCGTCTTTCTTGTACATGAATAATACTGGCGTACCCCATGGGGAAATTTTGGGTTTGATGAATCCCTTATCTAAGAGATCCTTCAACTGATTTTTCAGTTCCTTGAGTTCTGCTGGTGCCATTTTATATGGAAGAATAGAAATAGGTTGAGTATCCGGAAGAAGGTCTATGCCAAAGTCTATTGCCCTTTTGGGAGGAATGCCTGGAAGATCTTCGGGAAAGACATCTGAGTATTCATTAATAACAGGAACTATTTCAAGGCTGGGATATTCAGAACTAAAATCTTTAACATGGACGAGATGATACACACACTCCTTAGAAATCACCCTAAGGTAGGAAACAAGTTGACCCCTGAACGCTAAAATGCTACCCTTCCACTCTAGGATGGGCTCATTCGAGAACTGAAACTGAACTATCCTATTTCTGCAGTCGACTGTGGTATAGTAGGAATGAATCCAATCCATGCCAAGAATGACATCAAAATCAATCATTTCTAACTCCACTAAATCTGCTGATGTGGATTTCTGAGATATCATAATCGGGCAGTTCCTGTATACCCGCCGAGCTATGATAGTTTTACCCACTGGGGTAGAGACTGACAAGGGCTCTGCTAGGACTTCGGGATTGATTCTAAAATCGTATTCTACGTATGGAGTAACAAAAGACAAAGATGCACCTGGGTCTAGCAAAGCATAAACATGAACATAGAAAATTTATAACGTACCAGTAATGACATCAGGAGAATTTTCCTGATCCTGTCGGGACTGAAGAGCATAGAGTCTGTTTGGGCATTGCCCACTGTTAGTACTGGAAATGGCACCCTGCTGATTCGAACAACTGGACTGAGCTATAGAATGATTTTTCTAACCCTGAAGACTTGACTGCAGACACTCCCTAATCCTGTGTCCTGGCTTGCCACAACCAAAAAAGACATCACTACCGGCTCTACA
>NW_025858630.1:0-1872 GCF_002878395.1 Capsicum annuum
TTTGAGTGGTCAGGTAATTCAGTATCTCCCAAGAGTCATTTCATATACTATCTCAAAGCCAAATAGCTAGTCTCTAAAGGGTGCAACTATCATCTAGTTTGAGTCAAAGACACTAAGTTTGAGACTCTAACAGTTCAGTTAGTCAGTAAGTATCGTTAATGAGTTTTTTGATGTCTTTCCCAAAGATTTGCCATGGGTACCTCCCTATAGGAAAATAGAATTCGGAAATGAGCTTCTTCCTGGTACTAGGCCTATTTTTATTCCTCCATATCCTATGGCTCCTGCCGAGCTTAAGGAGTTAAAATAGCAACATAAAGATCCTCTAGATAAAGTCTTCATAAGACCTAGTGTTTCTCCATGGGGCGCTCCCATCCTATTTGTTCGAAAGAAAGATGATTCTTTGCGTATGTGCATTTACTATCGTCTGTTGAATAAAGTCACAATCAAGAACAAATATCCTCTTCCTAGAATCGATGACTTATTTAACCCACTCCAAGGTTCAAGTTATTTCTCAAAGATAGACCTTAGATCCGACTATCATCAGCTTAAAGTAAAGGAATATGATAATCCAAAGACAACCTTCAGAACCCGCTATAGTCATTTTGAGTTTCTAGTCATGTTCTTCGGACTAACCAATGCCCCTGCAGCTTTCATGGACTTGGTGAACCGAGTGTTCAAACAGTGTCTGGACATGCTTGTCATAGTCTTTATTGATGATATTTTGTCTACTCTCGTAATGAGGATGATCATGCAGACCATATTAGAATTGTATTGCAAACTCTTAGAGATCATCAACTGTTTTCAAAATTTAGGAAATGTGACTTTTGTCTAAGGTCAGTTACTTTTCTTGGTCATATTATTTCCAGTGAGGGTATTAGAGTTGATCCCCAAAAGATAAAAACTATAAGAAACTGGCCTAGACCTATTTCTCCATCAGACATTAGGAGTTTCTTGGGTTTAGCTGGCTATTATAGATGTTTTTTTGAGGGGTTTTCATCCATTGCTTATCCTATGACCCGATTGACTTAGAAGAAGGTTAAGTTTCAGTGGTTGAATTCCTGTGAGAAGAGTTTTCAGGAGTTGAAGACTCAACTCACTTTATCCCCAATCTTAGCATTACCTGATGGCATGGATGGTTTTGTTCTATATTTTGATGTCTCTAAAGTTAGTTTAGGCTGTGTTTTGATGTAGAGAGGTAAGGTAATAGCCTATGCCTCTAGAATACTTAAATCTCATGAAAAGAATTACCCAACCCATGTTCTTGAATCAACTACTGTGGTGTTTTCTTTGAAAATCTAGAAACACTACCTATATGGTGTTTATGTTAGCAGATTTATACACCACAAAAGTCTTCAGTATGTGTTTACTTAGAGGGACTTAAATTTTCCTCAGAGAAGATGATTAGAACTACTAAAATATTATAACATGAGTGTCTTATTTCATTCGGGCAAGTCCAATGTAGTGGCAGACGCCTTAGTGGATTGTCTATGGGTAGTGTTGCTCATGTGGAGAATGATAAGATAGAGTTATCTTGGGAATTGGACCGTTTAGCTAGGTTGGGTGTTAGATTGGTTGATTCAGCTGAGGGTAGTGTTTGGGCCAGCGTAGTGTAGAATTTTCCTTAGTTTCTGAGGTGCAGGAGAAATAAGATTAGGATCCCATCTTAGTTAAGTTGAAGGAGTTGGTTAAATACTAAAAGGTAGAGGCTTTCTCCAAAATGGGAGATGGTATGATAAGAGACCACAGTAGATTATGTGTATCCTGTGTTGATGATTTAAGGTAGAGGATTAAGGATGAAGCGCATGGTGCGCGTTACTCCATTCACCCTGGTGCTACTAAAATGTAATGAGACTTGCAAAAAATCTATTGGTC
>NW_025858631.1:0-1083 GCF_002878395.1 Capsicum annuum
AGCTCTAACACTTAGAATATTTTGCTAAGTTCTCAAGACTTAGTCTCGTTTTTATACTTCCAAACTTTGGGGATTTATTTGGCGACCTTTCCAACCTCCGTTTTCCGATTTTCAAGTTGTGTTACGATCAGTCAAATTCTTAGTACATCCCGAGTGAGTTTTGAAAATTTTATAGTAGTGTAAGGTCATGTTTTGTAGCCCGAACCAGTAGCTAAAGGCGTTTGAGCCGCGAAGCCCTCTTATAGCCTTTGTACCCAGTTTTTTTCAGTATTTCAGGGTCAACTTCAAACGATCATAACTTCTGTATATAATGAGCTGGGAGAACTTCTAGATATCAATGGAAAGATCTTTGAGTCTTCTTTCTAATGCAATAAGTTTCATCCAATTTAGACATCTGAGTAAAAAGTTATTATCTAGATAGTTAATTAGGGACAGATTTGACCTTATTTGTTTCCCTAGGGTTATTTTGGTCATCTTCCACCCCTATATATACCACAAACACGGGATTTTTGCTCAATTACAGCAAAATATACTCTCCTCTCTCAAAAACCTCTCAAGAACAAGGGTAGGGTTTCAATAGGGAATCCAAATTCAAGACTCAAATCCAAGAATCTCTCCGTCAATCTTCCAAAAATCAAGAACTAAGGTATGCGTTGTGTTGATTTATGGATCCCTTTCATCCATAAAGCTAAAAAACCCTCTTTTTCATTATAAAGTATGATTTCTATATTGTTAGGTGTTGATGATCATGTTGTTGATATTGGGTGATTCCCAAGATGGAATCTTTATATGTTTTTATGAATTCACGATATCATATGAGTTGGAAACATATAAATTTGGTTGTTCATGATGTATAGTTTGATGATTTCACCTATGCTTAAGATGTGCATGTAAGGTGTTTGATAAAATGCCTAAGAAACTAGAAATCATGCAATATAGCTAAATTGTGACTAAGTGAAGGATTCATGATATGCCCTTACATTCAAATGACTTCTATGTTGATAATGTGCCTTGTAAATGTTGTTGGAATACTCATGAACTATTCTTATGAGATTATACTATGTTTACTTGCAAATCCTACTA
>NW_025858632.1:0-1180 GCF_002878395.1 Capsicum annuum
AAAAAAATTATTTAAAAAAATTCATAATTATCATATGTAAAAGAGGAAAAAGTAGAAGTGATGGGACATTTGTGAAAAAAAAAATTGTGGGTGGGGGACCTATGCTATAAAAAAGTTAAGAACGTAAGTTTTTGTTACGTTGAAAAACTCTTTTTTTGGTACCTTTTTAATTGATTTGACAATTCATTGTATTTTTCCTTGGTTATCGTGTAAAACGTAAGAAGTTCTTACATTTTTGTAAAAGTCAACTCCGTTAGTTGACCGTTAAGAAAAAATAGAAAATGTAATAAATTATTATGTTTAGCCTATTTTAGTAACTTTTTAAATAGGTGGCCTATTTTGGTCACTTTTTTAATTCTGTGGCTCATTTTGGTTCCGAGTTCGATCTATGTTGAAAAGAAATAAAAAATCTTAAAGCTCAAATATTTTTAGGAGAACTCAAACATTTGCCCCCTTGTCTAAGGTCTTGTATTAAAGACTTGTCTTCAATTTTAATTAAATTAATTTAGTTATTATTAATAATTGCTTAATTTGAATAAACAAAAATTTAGTTAATATTTTTCATGTGTTTTACTTATTCGTTGTGCCTCTGTTGAAGTTTTTTAAAAAACTTTTAGGTCAAATTTTGTTCGTATATCACTTGGACATTACTTCATAGCTTATTTTGTAAGTAAAATTATAATTTTTATTGAATTTCTTATTTGGTGTATCTACTACTGCTACAATGGATAGAACCTGCAACATGAATCCAACATATTAGTCATCTATTGCAACAAGTGAGTAATTTGTTGCAATAGATGACTAATCTGTTGCAACGGATGACCCATATGTTGGATTCATATTACAACACTATAAAATGAATCCAACAGATGACTAATCTATTACAACAGATTAGTCATATATGCAGCAACAGATTAGTCATATATGTTGCAACAGATTACTCATTTGTTGCAACAAATTAGTCATATATGTTGCAACAGATTAGTCATATATGTTACAACAGATTAGTCATATATGTTGCAACATATTACTAATCTCTGCAACAGATTAGTCATATATGTTGCAATAGATTACTAATCTGTGCAACATATTAGTCATATATGTTGAACAGATTACTACTATGTGCAACAGACTAGTCATATATGTTACAACAAATACTCATCTGTTGGATTCACGTTAC
>NW_025858633.1:0-3100 GCF_002878395.1 Capsicum annuum
CACGTTGAGGATAGTAAGAAAAAGATGGCTTAGGAGATCCATCAGCTTGCCAAACTAGGCGTTCGCTTAGTCAATTCTTCAGAGCGTGGTGTATGTGTTCATAGTAGTTCAAAGTCATCTCTAGATTCTGAGGTAAAAGAGAAACAAGATAAGGATCTTAGCCTTGTCAAGCTCAAAGAGTCAGTTCAGAATTAGAAAGTCAAGGCTTTCTCCCAAGGGGGAGATGGTGTTCTTCGTTGTCAGGGTCGTCTATGTGTTCCAGGTGTATATGAATTAAGGCAGCAAATACTTGCAAAAGTGCATGGTGCGCGCTACTCTATTCATCCAGGGGCCACTAAGATGTACCACAATATGCGGGAGATCTATTGGTGGAGTGGGATAAAGAGAGACGTTGCAGAGTTTGTGGTTATGTGCTCTACATGTCAGCAGGTTAAGATAGAGAATCAGAAACCTAGTGATTCCATACAAGAGTTCACCATTCTTACTTGGAAGTGGGAAGAAGTTAACATGGTCTTCGTGACGGGTTTGCCTAGAACTCGTCATCAGCATGATTCAGTCTGGGTCGTTATAGATAGAATGACCAAGTTAGCTCATTTCCTTCCTATTCGTACTTCTTATTCCGCCGAGGATTATGCCAAACTCTATATTAGGGAGTTGGTCATATTACACGGTGTTCCACTATCTATCATCTCAAAAAGTGGTACCCAGTTCACTTCTCCCTTTTGGAAAGCATTCCAGAAGGGTCTCGATACCTAAGTCTATCTCAGCACAACATTTCATCCTCAGATAGATGGTCAAGCAGAGAGGACAATTCAGATGCTTGAAGATCTAAGGGTGTGTACAATTGACATCAAGGGAGTTTGGGATGACCACTTGCCTTTGATTGAGTTTGCATACAACAATAGCTATCATTCTAGTATTCAGATGGCTCCATTCGAAGCTCTCTATGGTAGGAGGTATAGACATCCGATTGGTTGGTTTGAAGTTAGTGAGGCCTCAATCATAGGTCCTGACTTAGTATTTGATGCCTTAGATAAAGTTTAGCTGATCAGAGAGAGATTCCGGGCTACTCAGAGCCGATAGAAGTCCTATGCATATGTTCGTAGAAAGGATCTCGAGTTCGAGGTCAATGGCTATGTCAATCTTAAGATCTCTCCCATAAAAGGAGTGAAGAGGTTTGGCATGAAAGGGAAACTTAGTCCCCGGTATGTCCGTCCCTTCAGAATTCTTTGTTGATTACGGTAGCTTATGAGCTTGAGTTGCCTTTGGATCTAGCCTCAGTCCATCCAGTCTTCCATGTCTCTTTGCTAAAGAAGTGCATTGGTGACCCAGTAGTTTTTGTCCCTATTCAGAGCATCGACATTTAGAACAGCCTTTCTTATAAAGATATTCCAGTCAAAATCTTAGATTATCAGATGCGTAGATTGAGGAACAAAGAAGTCCCTCTAGTCAAGGTTCTTTGGCAAAATCAGTCTCATGAAGGAGCTACTTGGGAAGCAGGAGCAGATATGCGTACCAATTATACTCAACTCTTCCCCACCAATTCAGATCAAGATCAAGGTAATAGTTCTCGTTAATCATATTCAGTTTCACATTCATGTTTCCAGTATAAATTTGGTACCTATTAACCATTTCGTACTCAGTCATGCATTCATGTGTCAGTTGTCCGTGCATCAGATATGCACGAATTCAGTATATTTAGCATGTCAGTCATGACATCAAGATTTAGTTCTTCATGTTCAGTTCAAGTTCTATTGTCTTGTATCCCTTCTCAGTAAATTCTCATTCGAGGATGAATGTTCCCAAGGGGGAGATATTGTAATACCCCGCATGTTTCTAAGATAGGAAGTGAATAAGTATTCCTACGTATGAAATCTCCTATCCTGTGATTCATATTTAAGTATATGACTTACAATTAATATCCTAGTGATAGGATATCTTATGATGCATTAAGCATGTTCATATGAGTCACTTAAGGTAATACAAGCTAAGAGTTTTGAATCCAGCAATTTCAGTGTTTAATTTTGCAAGGTCATCTTTGAACAAGTATAACTCGATGTTAATATGGTATTTTGGCTGAATTAGACCCACCAAATTGTAGAAAATCGAATTAGCTTTCCAACAATACCAATTTTGCCTTAATCCAATACCCGAGCGAAAAGTTATGACCATTTTAGTGAGTGACACCTGGAATTGACTTAGGCAGTGTTTTTGACACCTGGAATTCACTGCCTAAGTCAATTCCAGGTGTCAAAAACACTCCGTTATGAGTTATTTTAAAGGTAATTAAGTCTTTAAATACTCCTAACACGTCCCTAAACTTTAACCTATGAAATATATAGCTTCTAAACATATTACAACCCTATTTTAATCTCAAATCTCATCATCCAAGAGAACTAAAGGAGAAAAAGAACTAGGGTTGCATAATTAAGCTTGAAGATCCAATTTCAAGGAAATTCCTATGTCAATCATCAAGAATCTTCCATCTAAGATATGCGTAGTGTTCATCTATGGATTCAATTCGTTCATAGAGTTCAAGAATCAATCCTTAAAATACAAATGCTTGGTTGATTGTGGGATATGATCATACCCATGTTGATGCTTGTTTGTTTTCCTCTTTATCATTATAAAGTATGATTTTTGTATTATTGGGTGTTGATGATCATGTTGTTGATATTGGGTGATTCCCAAGATGGAATTTTTATATGTTTTTGGGAATTCATGATATCATATGAGTTGGAAACATGTAAATTTGGATGTTCATGATGTATTATTTGGTGATTTCACCTATGCTTAAGATGCGCATGTAAGGTATTTGATAAAATGCCTAAGAAACTAGAAATCATGAAATATATCTAAATTGTGACTAAGTGAAGGATTCATGATATGCCCTTACGTTCCAATGACTTCTATGTTGTTAATGTGCCTTATAAACGTTGTTGGAATACTCATGAACTATTCTTATGAGATTATGCTATGTTTACTTGCAAATCCTACTTATGAACAAGATGTATGATAACCATGCAATCCACATGAATTTCCATGCTATTGGTATGTGTTGCCAATATGATTATGCAATGAACATGATATTAAGATTGTG
>NW_025858634.1:0-4112 GCF_002878395.1 Capsicum annuum
GACATCAATTGAAATTGTAGTTAAACCTATGAAATCATCCTTAATTCTATATAAATTAATTTGAATATTTCAAACAATGTCTTGATATATCATTTCAATTTAAATTAATCAATTAATGACTCCAGTTGGGACGAACACAATACCAACATTATGCAATTGCAACGACATCAATTGAAATTATAGTTGAACCTAAGAACTCATCCTTAATTATAGACAAATCAATTTAGATATTTCAAATAATGGCTTGATATGAATCATTTCAATTCAAATTGACCAATTGATGACTCAGGTCAGGATGAACACAATACCAACATCATGCAATTGTAATGACATTAATTAAAATTATAGTTGAGCCTATGAACTCATCCTTAATTCTAGATAAAACAATTTGGATATTTCAAACAATGGCTTGATATATCATTTCAATTTAAATTAATCAATTAATGACTCCGGTAAGGGCGAACACAATACTACATCATGCAATTCCAACGTCATCAATTAAAATTATAGTTGGACCTATGAACTAATCCTTAATTCTAGTTAAATAAATTTAGATATTTCAAATAATGGATTGATTTGAATCATTTCAACTCAAATTGATCAATTGATGACTCGGGTTAAGATGAACACAATATTAACATCAAGCAATTGCAATGACATCAATTGAAATTGTAGTTAAACCTATGAAATCATCCTTAATTATAGCTAAATCAATTTAGATATTTCAAAAAATGTTTTGATTTGAATCATTTTAACTTAAATTGATCAATTGATGACTTTGGTCAAGATGAACACAATACCAACATCATGCAATTGCAACGACATCAATTGAAATTGTAGTTGAACCTATGAACTTGTCCTTAATTCTAGCTAAATTATAGTTAAACGTATGACCTCATCCTGAATAAATAGAGGACTAACCAGTTGCAACAGATAACAATCTGTTGAAAATTATCAAATAATTATACACATCTATTAAAACAAATGTTCAACCTCTTGCAATAAATAACTTATATGTTGGAAATTATCAAACAAATAATGACATCTATTGCAATAGATGACTTATCTATTGAAAATTATCAAATAGATGTTGTCATCTATTGCGATAGCAGACTGATTTGTTGGAAATTTTTAAACAGATATCGACATTTATTGCAACATATTATCTGTTTTAAGATCTCATTTTCTTTTAAATCAATTTTATATTCGAAATAAAAAGTAAAAAGTACTAAGACTGTAAAAAATTTTGTTGGATAACTCAAAAATATCCTCCTTGAGTGGTTTCATCTTGTCTTTTCAATATCACCATCACTGTCTCGTTGTTCTCCTCAAAATGTTTCACCACCATAAATTATTAATAAATATCTTAACTCATCTCTAGAATTCCCTCTCCTTCAACCATAAAATAATTTATCTCTCTTCTTTCTCTTTCTCTCCTCTTTAGGGTAATCCCAACTGTCTCATCTTTTTTTTCTGTTTTCTCTATTTTCTCTTATCTTTCGCCTGAGGATCCTTTCGAATCCCAATCAATATATATCTTTTCTCACCTAAAATTGGTGTTTTGATCCTTTTGATTTTGACATAGCAGGTATGGTTCACTATTAGATTTGCGCTCTCTGCTATTATTCATGCCTTCTCGTATTTTTCTTTGCTTGTTTCATCAAAGTTATCATGTTTTATATGATGAAAATTAAAATTGTAAATATCATGTTTTTACATTGGTTATTTCCATTTGTTGTTTTTATTTATTTACTGACCCATATCTTATTTATTAAAAAAATTAAAGGAAAGGTGTATTTTAAGTCTTGAATGAATGAACCATTATTTTTACTAAAATATGCGAAAAAAGTCATCTATTGGGAGAATTTAAAAAGTCTTGTTGGCAGTATCATTTTTTAAATTTTTTATTTATTTTTTGTTATTGATGTTGTTGTTGATGTTAGAGGTGTTGGTGTCGCAACAGGTGGAACATATCGTGGAAGATATTAAAATAGGTCTTCCAACAGACTCTTCATCTATTACAACTGATGAATCAATTGTTGGAATAAATCCAATAGCTCTTCCAACAGATAACCCATCTGTTGCAATAGACGAGCACCTGTTGGAAGACATCAAACCAGTAACAAGTATGGTTTGATTTCTTCCAACAAATAACCCATATGTTGTAATATGTTGGTCAATTGTTGCAATAGATGGATCCAATTGTAACAGATGGGGAATCTGTTGCAACAGATGGGTCATTTATTGGAACACTTGTTGTAATGTGTTGTATTTATTGAATTTTGTGTTACACTTTTCTAAAATTATGTAGACATCAATTGTAATGTTTTTTTTTATTTTTCTCTTATTTGTAGATAAAAGATGTCTCCCAAAAGAAAAAGAAGTGAAAGTGGATCAACTTTTGCTCGACCAACATAAAAGGCTAGAGTAAGATGGGTTTGGAGGAATAAGTTGCTTGCTGATGGAACCACTTCATATGTGGGAGGTATGTATTAATGATCTTGTTATCTTGAAAAAAACACATAGAGTACACTGATTTTGTGAATGTTGTTATTTTATTGATTAGGCATTAATCATTCAAACAAGCTATTGCATTTGACAGTTAAGATTGATAGGTTTGAACTGATAAGGCTGAGGGACCAAGTAGGTGGTGTTGATACCCTGTTACAGTTTAATAATGGTTTTTCTAATGTTTATGCGTCAAGTTTTGAGAAAGAATCAAGTTTTTGGTGGCAGTGTAAAGATTCAATAGTGATTGGATTGATTTTAAGGGTTCAATGGACTTTTGAAAGGTGTCCGAAGCCCCGCACAGCTGCAAATAAAAATGGAATCAATATAGTTATTGCCCTAGTCCAATTATAAGGCTGGGTTACTTGGGGGGGACTATTATATAGTATAAGGTGCTTGGGAGAATATCTGTGAGAGAAAGGAGAGGTACTGAAGAATATATATCAACTCAGATATTATGAAAGAAGAAATACAGGGTAGTAAGGAACGTGGAGCGAATCTAGTCGATGAAATTGACATGAAAAATTAAAAACTGAATGAGCTAAAAAAATGAAAGTGTATCCAAAAATAAAAATCCATCACTCGTTGTTGAAAAGAAAAATGATGTAGTGGACTGGAGTTGTACACTTTGCTAGGTAACTGGGACTAGTTAGCGTGATCTGACTGATCACCTCTAAAGAAAGAAATAGAACTTTAAGGAAGCAGCTTTCCAAGCACCTAGGGTTGGAAAGATGGACAATCGGGAACAAAACTTAAACCAACAACTCCTGAAGTAAAAATAAGGGATCAAGCCAAGGTGGCAATTTCTTAAGTTAAACTTGCATCCCATGCCTTCTATTTGTGGTTCTGGTCAGGTCAAAGGCATGAGATTTATGCAACTTCAAACCTTTTTTCTCCACTGTCATTGACCTGATTAGAATAACAAAAAAAAGGCATGGGATGTAAGTTATACTTAAAAATTGATGCCTTGTCTTCACTTATTTTTACTTTGAGAGTTCCTGGTTTAAGTTTTATTCCTGACTATACATCTTTCCAATCCTTGGTGCTCGCAAATTTATTTTCTTGGAGATCTGTTCCTTTCTTTGGAGGTGATCATTCAGGCCACGCTAACTAGTCGCAGTTACCTAGTAAAGTGTCCAGCTCTAGTCCAGTTTACCATTTTTATTTGCAACAACAATTGATGGATTTTCATTTTTTGGATACACATTCATATTTGCAGCTCATTCAGTTTTTTCCATCTTTCAATTCAATTTGGTTGGCCAGATTGGCTAGAAGTTCTTTGCTTACTACCCCGTGTATTCTCTTTAACAAGGTCTGAGATGATATAAGTCTTCAACAACTCCCCTTTCCCATGAACGTATTCTCCTACAACATGTTTAGCTATATAATCGTCTCCCCGAGCAACCCGTCCATATAAATTTGAACTAGGGGAATTTCTATTGGTTTTCCATTCTTATTTGTTGTACTGGGAGGCTTCGAAGGCCTTCTCAAAGTCCATTATACCATTAAAATTAGTCCCAATATTGAATCTCTATACTACCATCAAATATTGATCCCTTCCCAAAACTTGACGCATAAACATGAGAAAAATCATCATTAAATTG
>NW_025858635.1:0-2285 GCF_002878395.1 Capsicum annuum
ACTAGAGTACCAATATATACAGAACTTCTATATTTTAATTGTACAAGATAGTATTTCTTTGTATTCCAGTATGTTTATGACATGATTATTCTTCTTTATTATAGCTTGATTATTATCATAGTGAGTTATAGATGTGATGACAGGCTCAGAGGGTTAGCTTGAGGTCGCGTGCGGGCTTAAGCATTGTGTGACGTCTTGGGATGGGATCTTGGGGTGTTATAGCATTCTGGTGTACCCCAACAATTTAATGATGGGCATCAGAGTGGCCTCGATGGGAAGTGGAGTGGGTGGTACTTGGGGTGGTGTACTTCTCTAACTAGACTGCCACTCCCTTTACTATTATCTTCTTCAGATGCAGACCCATCATCATCCTCATTGTTGTCCCCATTTTTATCTTTCTTAGACCCTGACTCTTTCTCACCAGCATCCTCACTATTTTATTCTTCATCATCTTCATCATCATCTTTCTCATTGGAGAATGATGGTGAATGAGGTGGTAAGGTGCTGGGGATCTTCATCCTTAGAGTAGACCTAGGTTGTGTGTCCTCCCCTGTAATATTTTCTTTCTTATGCCTGGGTCGCTTTTTCCTTGTCTCCACCTTCCCAATATTAGGATATTATTCGATGTGACCACTTGACTCATTTATGTCCTTATTTATGAGGTGAAGAGTGGACTTTGGAGTAGGTTTCTTTTAGGTGTTCTTCGGTGACAACTTCTTAGATGAATCACCTTTTAGAGCCAATAGTACCTATTGAGTAATACCCATAAGTTAGTCCTAAGAAGAGAAAAGAAAAACAAGAAAACAAGGTGTCTATGTTGCATGGTATGGGCACACACGACTCATGAGTATGAGTTGTTACCTCTATTTTAGAGTCATTGTCTGAATCATAAAGTGGAAGGATGCCTAATAAGTAATCATTGGTCAGGAAGCAAGTTCTCCTAACGAGTTGTAATATTAGGCTACGACTCGTTACCAACACTTATTGTCTAACCAAAATTATTTTCCTCATTATAACTTTTGACTATGAGTCATATAGTATGACTATGACACATTGAGATGAGTCGCAATATTAACAGAACCTACACTCTTTCCATCAACCATGCTACTAGTGGTTACAAGTCACGTAATGACTCATTAGGCGACCCTATGAGTCGTTACGTGACTTGTAACTACTAGTAGCATGGTTGATGGAAAGAGTGTAGGTTCTGTTAATATTGCGACTCATCTCAATGTGTCATAGTCATACTATATGACTCATAGTCAAAAGTTATAATGAGGAAAATAATTTTGGTTAGACAATAAGTGTTGGTAACGAGTCGTAGCCTAATATTACAACTCGTTAGGAGAACTTGCTTCCTGACCAATGATTACTTATTAGGCATCCTTCCACTTTATGATTCAGACAATGACTCTAAAATAGAGGTAACAACTCATACTCATGAGTCGTGTGTGCCCATACCATGCAACATAGACACCTTGTTTTCTTGTTTTTCTTTTCTCTTCTTAGGACTAACTTATGGGTATTACTCAATAGGTACTATTGGCTCTAAAAGGTGATTCATCTAAGAAGTTGTCACCGAAGAACACCTAAAAGAAACCTACTCCAAAGTCCACTCTTCACCTCATAAATAAGGACATAAATGAGTCAAGTGGTCACATCGAATAATATCCTAATATTGGGAAGGTGGAGACAAGGAAAAAGCGACCCAGGCATAAGAAAGAAAATATTACAGGGGAGGACACACAACCTAGGTCTACTCTAAGGATGAAGATCCCCAGCACCTTACCACCTCATTCACCATCATTCTCCAATGAGAAAGATGATGATGAAGATGATGAAGAATAAAATAGTGAGGATGCTGGTGAGAAAGAGTCAGGGTCTAAGAAAGATAAAAATGGGGACAACAATGAGGATGATGATGGGTCTGCATCTGAAGAAGATAATAGTAAAGGGAGTGGCAGTCTAGTTAGAGAAGTACACCACCCCAAGTACCACCCACTCCACTTCCCATCGAGGCCACTCTGATGCCCATCATTAAATTGTTGGGGTACACCAGAATGCTATAACACCCCAAGATCCCATCCCAAGACGTCACACAATGCTTAAGCCCGCACGCGACCTCAAGCTAACCCTCTGAGCCTGTCATCACATCTATAACTCACTATGATAATAATCAAGCTATAATAAAGAAGAATAATCATGTCATAAACATACTGGAATACAAAGAAATACTATCTTGTACAATTAAAATATAGAAGTTCTGTATATATTGGTACTCTAGT
>NW_025858636.1:0-2952 GCF_002878395.1 Capsicum annuum
TCATCTTTGAATCGTGTTGGAAACCCTTAGAGCTCATTGATAATTCAATAAATTTAGCAAGTGTGAATTTTGGTTAAGGTCTGTTGGTTTTCTGTGTCATATTATTTCTTTCAAAGGAATTAGAGTTTATCCTCAAAAGACATAAAATATGAAAAAATGGCCTCGACTTACCTCCGTATCTAATATTAGGAGTTTCTTAGGTCTAGCTAGTTACTACCATCGTTTTGTTGAGGGATTATCTTCTATCGCATCCCCCATGACCTGGTTGACCCAAAGAAAAGTTAAGTTCCAGTGGACAGATGCCCGTGAGAAGAGTTTTCAAGAGTTGAAGACTCGACTCACTTAAGCCCCAGTGTTAGCTTTACCCGATGGTACTGATAGGTTTGTGGTGTACTGCGATGCTTCTAGAGTTGGTCTGGGTTATATGTTAATGCAGAGGTGTAAAGTTATAGCTTATGCCTCTAGACAGTTGATGCCTCATAAGAAGAATTACCGAACCTATGATCTTGAATTAGCAGTTGTAGTTTTTGCTTTGAAAATCTAGAGACATTATTTGTATGGTGTTTATGTTGATGTATTTACTGATCAAAAAAGCTTGCAGTATGTGTTTACTCAGAGGGAGTTGAACCTTAGACAAAGAATATGGTTAAAGTTTCTAAAAGATTATGATATGAGTGTGATGTATCACCCAGGCAAGGCCAATTTTGTGGCAGATGCTATTAGCAGGTTTTCTATTGGTAGTGTAGCTCATGTAGAGAATGATAAGAAAGAATTGGCTCGTGATGTGCATCATTTGGCTAGGTTGGGTGTTAGATTGCTTGATTACGCTGAGGGGATTATATTAGTTCAGAGTAGTTCCGATTCCTCTTTGGTCTCAGAGGTAAAGGAGAAGCAGGACAGGGATCCTAGTTTGGTCAGACTGAAGGAGTCAATTAAGGACAAGAAGGTAGAGGTTTTCTCCCAAGGGGGAGATAGTGTGTTGAGATTGCAAGGTAGACTGTGTGTTTCGAATGTTGATGATTTGAGGCAGATAATTATGGCTGAAGCACATGGTGCATGATATTCTATTCATCCCGGTGCTACCAAGATGTACCGCAATTTGCGGGAAATCTATTAGTGGAACGGTATGAAGAAAGACATAGCAGGATTTGCGGCAAAGCGTTCTACTTGTCAACAAGTTAAGGTAGAGAAGCAGAGGGTTGGTGGTGTAATGCAAGAGTTTGGTATTCCTACTTAGAAGTGGGAAGAAGTGAATATGGATTTCATAATTGGTTTGCCTCCTTCTCGTCGTCATCATGATTCGATTTGGATTGTCGTAGACCGGTTGACTAAATCAGCTCATTTCTTGCCAGTGCATTCATTTTATACAGCTGAGGATTATGTTAGATTGTATATCCATGAGTTAGTTAGATTGCACGGAGTTTCTTTGGCTATCATCTCTAACAGGGATACTCAATTTACTTCCCAGTTTTGGAGGGCTTTTCAGAAGGGTCCCGGTACCCTAGTTCATCTAAGTTCCTCTTTTCATCCACAAACCGATTGAGAGGAATATTCAAACTTTGGAGGACATGTTGAGGGCATGTACGTTTGATTTTAAAGGTAGTTGGGATGAGCACTTGCCATTGATCGAATTTGCGTATAATAATACTTTCCATGCTAGTATTCAGATTGCCCCATCCGAAGCTTTGTATGGGAGAGGATGTAGATCGCCCATAGGTTGGTTTGAAGTAGGAGAAGCATCTGTGATTGGGCCGGATGTTGTTTTCAAGGATATGGAAAAAGTTAAGTTGATGGATGTCGTCAGCTAATTTTTTCAGCAATTGATGGACGATTTTTACAAGGGTATTTTAGTCATTTTCCATTTTTAGAGGCCTCTATATATATGAGAATCCTCATCCAAAACCTAATTTCTTCATTTCTCTCTTCCAGTTCTCTTAAGAAATATACCTAGGGTTTTATTTATGGAAATTAATCTTCCAAAAATCATCCATAAATCTTCAAGATTCCTTCAAGAATCAATTTCCTCAGAGGGTGGACTTCAAGAATTTTTTTATTACAAGTGTGAGTAAGGTCTCAAGCACTAGACTTCAACCAATTTCAATGATTAAGGTATGTGGGGTTTTGAACAAGAGTAATTCTTTCGTTCTTGTGCTCAAAGGTTCGATTTTTATTATGGATTTATATGAATTTCCAAGTGGGTTTATACCCAAATTACTTCATAATGAGATGATGAGAATATAAATCGTTCAAGCATTGTTATACATGATTATTTTACAATTTCCAAGTTATGACTTGATATTTAATATTGTGAATTTCAAGTTTCTACCATGAGTTAGTAGTTTAAGTGCTTTCAAGATATGTGTCAAGCTTTAAGCTTCCTTATGACAAATTGGATTATTGAGTCTATTGATTCAAGAGAATTGAGTTGGTACAATGAGTCTTGATATTTCCTCAAAGTTATTGATGTTGCCATGACTTAATGAATCGATGCATTTTAATATTGAGAACGATTGATTTTATTTGAGTCGAGTTAGGAATCCACAAATTGATTATGATTTGATAAATGAGAAAGAGATTTGATTTAGTCTTCATGATAGACCCTTGTGATGTTTCTGGGAGTAGTATTTAGTACCAAGCAAGAAATGTGGTAGTTCCCCCGAAAATACGTGCCACCATAGGATTGATATTGATAATTGTGGGCCGGAGGCCGAGTATGATATTGTGATCACTAATTTTAGGTTGTACTCCCTGGCAAGAGTATGAAGCTCCCACCAATGTGGGGTTCTCTCCTTAGGAGGGAAAAACGTTGGACTCCATGTAGCTCACATAGTTTATGTCGGTTATAAGAACCTCCCATGTGCATAAGAGTCGAGTTTCTTGAATTACAGAGTCACTCCGAGTCTTGAGTTTTAGAGTTGAGTTGTTTATGATGATTTATGAGGTTTTTATCTG
>NW_025858637.1:0-1492 GCF_002878395.1 Capsicum annuum
TTAACCATTACTTGCCACTGGATAGGTAGTAATTTTGTTATGCAAAAACGTATTCTAACTTTTTTGTATGATGAAGATGGTAAAAATACTGGAGATTTTATTGCTGATTCTGTTGCTAAAGTTGCAGAATTTTATGGTATTGAAAATAAAATCTTATGTATTTCTTTTGATAATGCTTCTAACAACAAGACTACTATAACAAAGTTAAAATATAAGTTATCTTCGCCGTTACCTTAAATATTTCATGTTAAGTGTGCTTGTCATATATATAATTTAATTGTAAGAGATGATCTTGAGTTTCTGAGTTTTATAATGAAAAAATTCAGCTTGTTGTTGGTTTTATTCAAGGAAATAATTGTAGAAGTAGAATTAGACTTTAAACTTAAATGTGAACAAAATGGACTTGCACCGATATTGATGCCTGAAGAATGTGATACTAGATAGAATGCTACATATGATTATTTTAAAACTTGTCATAAATATAGAGTTCCTATTACACTATCTTTTAACCAACATTGTGGTTTATTTGCTGATTCTGCTGAATGCATGCTACATGATTCATATTGGGCTGTAATTGATGATCTTGTTAAGTTTTTGAAAAAAATTTATATAGCTACGGTTGAATTTTTTTGTGCTTATTATCCTACTGTTTGTAATATTTTGACATATATAGCGGATATTTCTGGTTTGCTCAAAGAATATAAAAATAAAGAAGGTTACAAAGAAGCTGTTGGTGCTATGTTTGCTAAATTTAAAAAATATTTTTTTTCGATTGCTCCTATTTACTTAGTTTGTGTTATGCTAAATCCATGCATGAAATATAATACTATATGCCACTTTAGTACTCTTATTTATGTTAACTTAGAGATAAATACTAACAATGATTCTGATGATGAAGAAAAAGAACACCCTGATTTGTGGATGGCTATGGCCGAAGCGAACGCTTACATAGATAAATTATATAACCACTATGTTGATTTACTTGATTAGTTGTACCGACAAATATCACTCCAACTGTCGCTCCTCATCCTCCCGAGGAGCCATTATCTTCTAAAAGGCCAGCACATAGTGGTTTTCCTGATTACTTTTATGATTTAAATTGTTGGAACAATGTTGAGGAGGGAGCTTACACAACAACTTATCAGGAAGAGCTGAAGTATTATCTTCGAACGCCGATAGAGGATAGCTGACGATGGATCAATGTGTTGGATTGATGGAGGAATAATGAAAAACAATATCATGTGCTTTCAAGATTAGCTAGAGATATCTTGAATGTTCCAATGTCAACCGTTGCATCGGAGAGCGCTTTTAGTCAGGAACGATAACAGCATGGAGACAATCGACACACATGGGGAAGCAATACAATGAATGTTCTAGTTTGCCTTAGATATTAGATTAGAGCGGAGCGAAGAAATCAAGAAATGGAGACGGAGCCGAACGACGAGCAGAGACTTGAAGAAATTATGACTTCACGGGAGAACTTAGCAGAATC
>NW_025858638.1:0-2829 GCF_002878395.1 Capsicum annuum
CTCAGGTTTGCAAGACCAAGTGTGCATACATTAGTTATTCAGTTATTCAGATTATTTCAGTACATGTTCATACTTGGTCTTGTACTTATTTTACATGTTCATGCATTCATTTTTAGTACCTATATACATTTCAGTCAATCTCTATATCCTATACCAGTACATTCAAAGTACTGACCACATACTTTCTTTTGGGATATGTTATCTTATAACATAGGTTTGGATGCTCAGTTTCCTAACCATATTTAGACAATTTGTGTGCCACTCAGCTGCAGCATTGGTGAGTTATCATCAGTCGAGGACTAATTATACCAGTTATAATATTTTTTATTATTTTATTTCATGTTTATTTTAGTATTAAGAGTTAGTTTAGGACCTGTCCCAACAACTCATCATGCTTAGAGGCTTTCAGATAATTAGACAATTAGTTATGTATTCAGTGATGTGATTTAAACTCCTTTGATATTGATTTGACTTTTTAAATATTTATTAAATGACTTCCACATAATATTTTGTTATCTCCCTTTAGTATCTTACAGCTTTTGCGAGATCATGGCTTAGCTTGGGGTCACCTGTGGCTCTAAGCACTATGTTATGACTAGAGGGTAGTCTCAGATCATTACATCACCAGAATTAAGAAAAATTATCTTTTGCTGAAATGTACTTTATTTTTTCTTATTTGATATATTCTTCTTTCATTTGAGTTATGCAAAAAGCATCATCTCCATACATATTGCAATTTTTATCTCAAAGAAAATCACATATCTAATGTGTAGAGTCACTTGTTTTAGAAGTTGCTAGTAGTTTGACCAGATTTAAATAAGTATCAATAATTGACTATCTTGTAGAATAACATGATATCACAATATTTCCACGTGCAAACAAATTGCTTTCTTGAGATCAAACTTGATATAAAACAAATAATTTTCCTGCACTTTCATAATCAACAATCCCTTGATAATATTATTAGAAATAATAATTTCATATTACTAGTTGATTTTTTCCAAATCCATATAAAAGTAAAATTATGTCTTTCCTATACATAAAAAATTATTATCTTATGTACAGAAATACCAAGATACATAAGTGCACGATTGCACTAATACATGGTACTTTCTAACCATCTTATGAGATTAAAATTGATCTTTCTTTATTATAAGTGATCTCACACTCATTGAGATATCCAATGGATCGAATTTCTTTTAAATCCTTCAAGGGTTTTCCTATAGCATTTTGCTCTCGCATTTACCGACTAGCTAGACATGACATTGTATCCATCATAGGAGAACACATCTCCAAACAATAATGTCAGGACTTTTGTGAAAAACCTTTATGCCTTAAGGCACAAATCGTACTTTATATCTAATTATTTTAATTTTTGCACAATCATCTATTTATACCCCACTAATAGTACTTTATGATCTTTCAAGTATATACAATACGAACCCTTATGCCTCTAATTATAGTTTTCATAGAGGCATACAAAAGGTTGATCATAACATAACATAACATTAAACAAAAGGATAATGGGGGAGGTTAAGGGATGTAAGAGTTATACTTGTAATGGCGTGCAGAATCATGAATGATAAACTATTCATCACAAAGAAGAATTAATGATAGTAACTTTTAGGAGTTATGAACATGCACATAAATATTATTTTATAACATAAATAACATTTTTATACAATTTCACATCTTTTAAGCTGGTGTTTTTTCCTTTTTCCAAAATATGAAGTACCAAAATAGTTTCATACATTTTTAAGTGACAACTTACCCTCAAAGATAAAAGACTATTTGAAAAAAAACCTCAAAGATAAAGGATTACTTTTGTCATTTTATGTGTCTTCTAGCAACTAAGTGGAGTAAGTACTAATTGTAACTTTGGAGAATTAGTTTAAAAAAAACTTATGGGTATTGCAATGGGGATAGACTTGAAAAGTATTCTTGAGATATGGAATTTAATTGGCATAACACATAAACAATTTAATTGGCATAACACATAAACATTCTCTTTTAACTTAACTTCAAATTACATCTATGATTTTCAACTTTGGGTGTGCACAAACAGGTACTTAAACTTGTATAAAGTTGAAGAAGTAGACATACGTGTCCTATATGGCATAATGCACATAAGACGTCATGTAGGATAAGAATTGGCTACATAGGATATATGTATCTACTTATTAAACTTTGTACAAGTTTAAGTGTCTACTTGTGCACACCCAAAATTAAAGATCATAAATATGATTTAAGACCAAGTTAAAGCGCATGTTTATGTATTGTACCAATTTAATTATAATGACTATGTGAATTCAATAAAGTTATGTTCTGTCATTGCCTGCTGAACTATGAATTTGTTAGGATGAAACTTTTAAGTAGCACTTTAAAAAAAAAAAAGCTTTTAGAGCGATCTACTTTAACCAAAGGGTATAGAAGTTTCCACTTCTCGAGTTCGGAACCAAAATAGGTTGTCAAACTAAAAAAAGTATCAAAATATGTCATGTATATGATGTGTGATCAAAACAGGCTTAATTAACTTAAAAAGTGAGTTATATCATAATTTTTTAACAGTAGTTTGGCTTATGGTGTTATCCTCATAAAAAATTGTATAACTCACTTATTTAGTTAGTTATCAATTTTATTTGAACATAACTCACAGAAAAAGTGAATTATACATATAACTCACTTTTTTGTAAGTTAGGTCAATGAAAGTTGTATAGCTCACTAAAAAGGTGAGTTATCCTTCTTGGTTTATACATCTCATAAAAAAAAAGTGAGTTATATTTATTTTAATAATTTATGGGAATTTTTATAAAACCCACATATTATGTG
>NW_025858639.1:0-2138 GCF_002878395.1 Capsicum annuum
CCACCATGTACTTCATCCCACCTATGGAAACTTGTTTCACAGGCCCAAACACATCGGAGTGCGCCAACTCCAATGGTTCTCTTGCTTGAAAGTGGGATTCTTCAAAATGCAGTTGATGTGTTTTTCCATACTGGCAGCCTGCACATACTGTTTCTTTTATCACTTCAAGTTATGGAAGTCCCTTCAACATTGACCTATTCATCATCACCTTTAATTTGGAAAAGCTAATGTGACCTAGCCGTATGTGACACACGTCTGCTGTTTCATTTTTTTCGTCTTGTCTACATATGCAGCTTCTGCAGACATTACATAAACTGATTCCAACCTTTGACCTTTCATCACTGGTTCTTCTATAATCTTCAGGTCCCGATAGATCTTCAAATCTTGTGGTCCAAATATAACAAAATGGTCAGAAGATGTTAACAGTGCCACAGAGAAAAGATTTTTCTTCATACCTGGGACATGGTAAACATTTTGGAGCCGTACCTCGATATCACTATGTTGAGGAGAAACTATTGTATTACCAATGTGATCTATCGGTAACTTTAAGTTGTTATCCATTACGACTACCCTGCTGCCCTTGTACTCTGACAGGTGCTGCAACTTTTCTTTGTCCCCCATCATATGATTTGAGCATCCCGAGTCAACAATCCAATCCTTCTCGTAATCAATTATCTTTGTCATTGTAACGAGGGCCAATTCTTCTTCTTCTTCTATAGCAAAGAATGCATCTGCATCCCACTCTTCTTCACTATTTGATGTAGCAGCATTGCTCTCAATAGTCTTTTTCTTTGACCAACAATCTTTCTCCATATGACCTCTTTTTCTACAATTATAACACTTCCCTAGAAACTTCTTACCATCATCTTGATTCTGCGAAGATCCTTCTGCACGAACACTCTCTCCGCCTTGATGACTTCTTACCATATCATTATTCTGCTTAGATATACCTGTGGTATGCTGTTTAGAATTCCACCTACCTCGTTTGTCATAGAGTGCCTCTTCTTCCTTCTTCAATGAGACTTCTCCCATTTGCTTAGCTAAGGCTTCTTGACCAGCTAACAAATTTTTGAATTCTACCAACGACAGTTGAACTTTCCATCCTTGTATGAAAGCAATGAAGCTCCTAAATTATGGCTTCAAGGCATGAATGATGATGCGCTTTACCCTAGTATCACCAATATGAGCCTCCGGATCCAACTCAGAAATCTCTCGGCATAGCAACTTTACTTTATGAAAGTACTGTAAGATCGTCATATCGCGTTGTGACACTGATAGCAACTCAGACTCTAAGAGTTGGAGCTTCGTATCATTCTTCTTGGAGAACATCTTGACGAACGTATCCCAAGCTTCGTGTGTAGTTTTGGCAACACGTATATGCTCTAGTACATCTTCTTCGACTGTGGTCTTCAAGGCGAACATTGCTTTACCCGCTTTGATTCTCCATTTTCGTAAGATGCCATTCGTGTCTTCAGCTTCTGGAGACGTAACCTCATTTCCATTTGCTACTTCCCACAAGTCTTGGCCTTGCAAGTACGGCATCATGCATGTAGACCAAGAATTATAGTTTTGGTTGTTGAGTTTCTTAATTCCACCAACTACTTGAAGATCACTCATCCTGACAGCACCTAGAAGAGTCTGACTTTGATACCAGATGTTGAATATTAAATAAAAAAGTTGACAAAAAATTTGATGGAAAATCAGAGAACTAATCCTTTATTGATGCAAATAGCCTGTATATACAGGCTTACAAACGTATAAGAAAGTCATTGCTTATTACTAGGACTCAACTTACTCCTAACCAATAACTAATAGACCTGTAATTTGATTGAAACAGAAACACTAAAAAAAATAACTAACAATTCAAAGCTTATCTAAATAAATTATTAATGACTTAAGACAAAGAAAATATGGAGATAAACAAATAACCATGTCTTTCATATTCTGGTGTTGATATCTTCAATACTTGTCGGGACCGCGTGTAACCACACCCGAACTCTGCACTAGTATGATATTGTCCTCTTTGGGCCAAGCCCTCACAAATTTGTTTTTGGGCACCTCCCAAAAGGCCTCAAACTAGTGGAGTTGGGTAACACTTTAAATATTACATGTTCCTTCTATTTTTTCGATATGGATTA
>NW_025858640.1:0-2092 GCF_002878395.1 Capsicum annuum
GTCCTTTACCTTTCAACACTTCAATCATATTTTTATTTTTTAAGCTTGGACTAACAATGGACACCAGGTCATCACGATCACTCGACTTGTCTTTTCCTTTTTTGGGTATGCGGGGTGCTTTTTTTTGGGTCAGAGTAGGTATAACTTGAGAAGGAGAAGGAGGATAACATTTTAGTCTGGTAACTATGGCAAACTCCTCCCAACCAAAACAAACAGGCATGCCGCAGTAATTTATCCACACTTCATCCATCTTATCTGTGTTTTCATACATAAACCTGCGCTTGAGAAGATCATATACCATTTTCATCTGGAAACGAGCATTGTTGTCCTCCGGCAAATCAAGATATTTCCCAAAGCATCTTTCCCTGAAATAAGAATTCAATTTTTGTTCTCGAAGTATTTTTCTGAAGGCGTCGAAAGATTTTCCCATGACTGACTTAACCACGAGATCACCCGTTAAATCTGTTACACCATCGCACTGCATTCTCACAGGGTAACGATCAATGTTGAAGGTTTTGACCAACTCTTCAGCGGAAGGGCTATTAGCATTTGGATCATCTTTTTTGAAAGATTCCTCCTCCCCGTGTTCATTATCTTCTTCTCTTGACTTGTTCCTTTACTTGGACTTGATTCAATTTCTTTTATTTTGGGAGCCATGTTATCTTAAATTAACAGAAACATAACATAGATTATAATTGATTAATGCATAACAGTAATATAACAGTTACAACAGACAACTATTCTGTTGCACCAGGTATGTTATCTGTTGCAACATATAACTGACCTGTTGCAACGGATGAGTAATACGTGGGAACCATAAAAATAGCACTATCTATTGCACCTGATATTTTATCTGATGCAACACATAACTGACCTATTGCAACGGATGAGTGATTCATTGGAAACAAAAAAAACAGATCACTAATCTGTTGCAACATATAACCGACCTGTTGCAATGGATGAGTAAACTGTTGAAAAGAATAAAAATGGATCACTAATCTGTTGCACCAGGTATGTTATCTATTGCAACAGATAACCGACCTGTATGAGTAAATCATTGGAAAGAATAAAAAAAGTCTTAATCTGTTGTAAAATAAAGAGTAAACCATTGGAAAGAATAAAAACAGATCACTAATCAGTTATCTGTTGGATCAATATTGTTTAGATTTCTTCCAAACAGAATAGTTGTCTGTCACAACAGATGAATGATCTATTTGATTGTTCACCTGTTGCATCAGATTTTTATAGTTGCATCATATTTTTAATCTGTTGCATCAGATTTTAAAGTAAAGAGTAAATCATTGGAAAGAATAAAAATAGATCACTAATCAGTTATCTATTGGATTAATATTGTTTAGATTTCTTCCAAATAGAAGAGTCGTCTGTCGCAACAGATGAATGATCTATTAGATTGTTCACCTGTTGCATCAGATTTTCATAGTTGCATCAGATTTTTAATCTGTTGCATCAGATTTTCATCTGTTGCATCATATGTTTCATCTGACTGTTGCAATACCATTTCTACCAAGACAAACAACAAATCAACCCAACAACACCAATATATCACACACACACATACACACTAAGAACATCAACTGTGACAAAAAATCACCAACAAATTTGAATCAACAGTACGATAATGAGAAGAAGAAATGCAGAAATACCAGAAATTAAGGTTTTATTCAGTCCACATTTCAATACCAGAAGAGTAGTTGGCTCAAGTTCTTCTGTTTCTTCATAATTTTTTACCTATGAAAAAGGAAATGGGAGGACGAAGAACTCGAATTTGTTGTCGCCAGAGAAGTATTCATGTTGATTGACAGTTGAAAGTCGAAAAGGAACTCGCCCGACTATTTGTCGCCGGAGGTTGAAGGGAGAAATTTTGCAGAACTGTTGGTTGGGAGAAGATGGAGAGAGAGAGTGGTTGATTAGGATTGAAGAGGCGTGTGGGTTGAGTTGATTTGTATTTTTGAAAAGATTAGAAAGTTTTGAAAATATTAATCAAGTCCACAATTAACTTAATCAAGTTTCCTAATGATGTTTGACCCTATCTGTTGGTCAATGTCACCAATCCTTCATTCAAGACTTAAAA
>NW_025858641.1:0-1238 GCF_002878395.1 Capsicum annuum
ATTTATGAACGTCTGAATTAATTTATTTAATATTCTAAGATTGCCTTGATAATTTTTATGTAGTTATGTACATTGATATTTGATAATTAAAAACCATTATATTATATTAGGATCGAATCATGTGTTTTCATTTAAGTTATTTGTTCTCTTATCATTACTATCATTATAATGCTAGCTTGCATTGTGTCATCCTTTGATTTTATTACTATTATTATTTCTTTTGTTTTAAAATTATTATTTCCTTTATTTTGATTATTTTTACTATTTTACTGGTTGTACTTTTCATTGATATGGCTTTTCATTCTTACATTTTTTTTCTAACATATTCTGAGAAATGATTTTCTTGAATCAAGAGTTTATCGAAAACAACCTCTCTATTCTAGATTTGAAAGTTTTCAATTTTAATTAGTATATTCTTCCAACAGTATGTTGAAAAATGAATCCTGTATGCTGGGAAAAGAAAAAGCCTTTTTGATACATGAATTATCTTAGTTTGGGAAATAATGCATGTATTAACTTTGTGTATTATTAATATCTTATTTGTATACTTTTTCATCCTATGTATTATTAATGCTTGCATTAGTTATACATTCTATTCGGTGTAAAATAGTGTATTACTAATACGTAAAAATTCATGGTATCAGTAATGCAATGGATCCTAATGCATGCAATAGTATGGTCAAAGTCACAAATTGTCCCTCAAAAACCTTTCATATCCTTTCCACCATATATGGAGGATATTTGTATAAATTTTTATTTTTTTTTAAAAAAATTATGTAATTCACGTTATTTTTAATATACTAAATCGAATATTCTATAAGAAAAATACAAACATAACTAATACAAACATTACTAATACACCATATGTTTCACTGTTTTCATGCACCCTACCTAATGATCGTTTCATCTATATATGGGAAACTAGTTAAGATACCCATGTTATTTTAATTTGTTCATAAATTAGGAAAGATGAAAATTAGTGGTCATGAATTAGGGATGGAAAAAAAGAATATCTAGAATTAAATTAGGTATGCATGTACTAGACTATAATTTGTACTTTCAACAAAAAAATCTATTAATATCTATGTAGTTTAACTATTTTATTTAAGTTAAAAGTTCTTGATGGTTGGCCATATTGACATCGAAACTCATGATTATTATAACTTATATTTATTTCTTGAAGCTTTCTTTATGTATCGACGGAGGGACTACTTCCACAAACTTTTTCTAAAACCAGA
>NW_025858642.1:0-2741 GCF_002878395.1 Capsicum annuum
ACTTAAGATCAAAACTCACTTCTTTCGTAAAATCTTGATAGACTTATGATGAATAAGCTTTAAAGTCTCAATAACATAGAAATATATGTACTCTTCTTGAGATACTTTAAAAAGTATCAATAAGTCATTCTCAAAGACTCACAATTTCACAATAAGGCTCAATTCACGACAACAAATCTTGGAAATTCTTGAAAATATGATATCAATATATGATGTGCAATTTATGTCATGAACTCTCAATTTATATCAAATTAAATAAGATAATCAGGCAATTAAAGACTTGAACAATTCCATAATCTCATAAACTTGAAATATAGCAAAATAATATGAATACATCATGGAAATACGAAATTCTTTAAGAAAACTAAAACTTTTGGGCACAAGAATGAAAGGGTGTTCTTGTTCAAAACCCATATACCTTATTTAACTTGATTTGGTAGAACAAGATGACTTTTGAAGCCTTGAGAGTTTTTCTTGAAGGTTTTTCTTGAAAGTTCTAGGATGGTGGTGCTTGTTTCTTGAGTGTTCTTAGAGAAGTTCTTGAATTCTTGGTCTTGGGGCTTGATCTTGAAAGAAACCCTAACCCTGTGGTTGAAGGTGTGTAGAGAATTTTGAGATGTTTAACTAAGGAGAATAGAAGAAAAAAATACATTCCTTGAGGGTTATAAGTTGAGGGAAGTGAAAGAAAAATACCAAAATACCCTTACTAAACCGCTTCGCAATTGTTAAAAATCTCGACTGATGACCAAGGCTAATAAGCTGTCATACTTGTGATAAATCATCAGAAATGTCGTCACTTGGGGATGGAGTTTATGGGTTTCTGCCTAAGGCTGATGACATTTACTGATAAGTCATCAAAAATGTGATAAGTTATTAGAAATTTCATTAGAAACGTGATAAGTTATCAAAAATGTTGTTAGAAATATGACAAGGCGTCGGAAATGTCGTCACTCAGTTTTCCAGGCTGACATGTTGGAGTAAAATGGCCATAACTTTTTTCTCTGACATTGGATTTAGGCGAAATTGATATTCTTGGAAAGATAATTCGAAGAGCTTCTATTTGATGTATAGTAGGCCACCAGTTTGTCATATACAAGGAGTTATGGTCTAAGTTAGGGGATCTCTATGATCTCAGATCATGCTCAAATAGGTTCCCACACTACATAATTGATTAACATACCAAATTTGCATAGGATTTATGGCTTTTGGAACATCTGCACATAGAAATAACAGTTTTCGTTCTAGCCTGAAATGCGGGGTGTTACATTATCTCCCCCTTGGGATCATTCATCCCCGAATGTTGCTCTTTAGGTTAAGAATAATAGAAAACTGAGGATACACAGTTGAAATAACTTATCAAACTGAATCTATATCTTTTTAAACTTTGGCATACTTTGATGAATACATATACTCATGATAAGAATAGTTATCTAACTGAATCTTTGATTAGAGAGGAGCTGAATGATGGAAGGCAGTTACCTTCGTCTGAATCTGAGCTAACTTGCCGTTTTTACTTAATTTTTAAGAGCTGACTCATGCCGAGGGTTTAGAATTTGCTTGACATGCTCATGGTACGATCGTACTTATAGACTGTGAGGTGATAGTTTATGCAGGCACAAATCATAAGAAAACAAGGCTAAGATCACACAATGGGTATCCCAGTGTCTGAGCTGGAATAATTGGAAAATGAATGTCGTTTGGTGAATACTTATAAACTAAATCATGACTAGATATCCGAATTCTGAAACTGATGCCTGATACATATACTGAGCTGAATTCACAATTGAAAAACTATTTTGGAATTATCGTACTTACGAAACTTCAGGTAGTAAAACTAGGCTAGTTCGAAAAATGGAAATCCATAGAAATCTATGTGCCTGATTGTTAAACTAAACTGCTGTCTATCCAAACTGAATCATACTAGATACTCATGATCAAGTGGAGAGTTTCTTCAACACCCCTCTAGGGAGTTCTAACGATTTGAAGGAGCCAAGAATTTTGGTCAAGATCTGAACAAGACATCTGAATAAGGGATTACATTATTGCTACAATTCCATAGCTTGGAATCAAAGATCTTTGAATCGTAGACTAGGGGGTATTTACTTGGCTTTAGGCAATGCGTCACCCTACTTAAAACTTGGACACACTTCTAAAATATTTTGTCAACTAATTCTTTATCTTAAAAACCATACTTATTGATTCATCTTCTAATTCTAACAAGGTCGTTGATATTTCCTTCTACTCATGTCTAAACTGAAATAAATTCCCTCACCATCTTCAAGCCTAACCCACAATCATAGGGTACACCACATAACACTGTACTACTAGTCTTAACCGTAATTCAACACACCCTGCACTTCACAACTTCTCATCTCATGAAAATCCTCATTACTACTCCAACTACCACATTCAACCTCGTACTAGACATTTTACTAATGTGCAGCGCATTTATCTAAATATACAAACTTAATGTTCAAGCCTCATTTCTATAACCACATATGCACTTCTAAACACACTTCTCTAAAATACCTTTGTCACAACTTACAAACCTCTATCAAGAACAACTTCCATGCACTACTCCTAAGATGACATACATAAGATTTCAACTACCCAAACATCTCATATAAAACTTTGACTAACCATGATGGGTATTAAAGACTTGGCTTCAATCTTACTTCACAATTTACTGCCTTAGCTAAAATAAGCATACAACGATCTTCCAGTAACAAGAAATATTTACT
>NW_025858643.1:0-2913 GCF_002878395.1 Capsicum annuum
CAAAAGTTGTATGTTTCACCCAATATTATGTAAATTTTTTAGCCTAATGCCTCCCTTTCTTTCTAACCTTTTCCAAAAGCCAAGTTACAACCAAAGAAAGATCTTTAGATCGATCTTTGAGAATGTCAAGGCTAAACATGTTATGAGTGCATGATGTTTCGTATTTGGGCATTATTTTCAAAAAAAAATGAAAAATGAATGAGTAAAAATGAGAGAGTCTTATAAGTGAAAACCCTTTTGGGCACCATAAGGCGACAGTGAGTTGAGAAATAGATGAAAATGAGTTAGGAAAATGAGTTAGGCGTTGGCAAAAACCCATTGAGCTGCCATTAGCCGAAAGAGGATTGTGATCTAGAGGGAGCATATTCAAGATTGTTTCTATTTCAAACTCAATAAGTGGATAAGGGTTGTAATGATTAGTGTGGGTAGATATAGTCGTCTAATTCAAAATGCATGTCATGATTGCTGGAATCGGCTACCACACCCAAATAAGTTTTCTTCTGTCGTTTAAAAAAATGCCTATTATTTTTTTTCTTTTATTTTATTTTTTTATTTTTTATTTTTTTGGTATCTTTATCATCAAATAAAAATTATTGTCATTTTTCTTGTGTCTCTAAGCCGAGTCCGTGTCATAACAAGTGAGAAAAGATTTCAAAATTGGCTACCAGCTTCTTCAATTGCACAAAGCAAAACAAAAAGCCAACACATGAAAGAGACATGATTGTGAGCCGAAATAAGGCATGCAGAAAAGTTTTGTCAACAGACGAGTCTGGGAGCTCATGGAAATACCAAGGTTTAAAGGGTTTATTTGAGGAGCATGACAAAGCAAAGATACTGTGTTTGTTTTACAGTTACTTCTAATAATTTGAGTTTGGGTCAACGATGATGCAAGTCGGTGATAGATGCTAATGGTTGGAAGCAAGGTTAAATGTGACGAGGGCAAGAGTGATAGCCACGAAAATTAAAGCCACAAACCTGCCACCATGTTTTTGAACTCACAAGTTTTCTTTGATGAAGCAGGAAATATGTTACCTTCAAATCAAGGACTTCAGAGCATAAATAACAAGGGCTGCAATGCCTTATTTTCCACAAATACAGGAAGCAATGTTGTTGCATAGGTTTGATAATCAAATTATGATAAAAATTTATTATCCTATATCCCTCAGAGGTATACTTCTTTGTCCAGATATTTAACTTGCAATTTCTAGGTGATATACTGCTTAAATTGAACTTTGATTCCTATAAGACGTACTTTATAGTCGAGTTATCCCCTTGATTCCTATAAGACGTACATTTTAGTCGAGTCACTCCTCGTGATTCCTATAAGACGTACCTTTTAGTCGAGTCATTCCCTAGATTCTTATAAGACAAACCTTTTAGTCTATTCACTCATCGCGATTCCTATAAGACGTACCTTTTTATCGAGTCATCCCCTTGATTCCTATAAGATGAACCTTTTAGTCGAGTCACTCCCTGTGATTCTTATAAGACGTACCTTTTAGTCGATTCATCCCCTTGATTCCTATAAGACGAACCTTATAGTCGAGTCACTCCTCATGATTCCTTAAGACGTACCTTTTAGTTGAGTCACTACCTTGATTCTTATAAGACGTACCTTTTAGTCAAGTCATTTACTTGATTTCTGTAAGACGTACCTTTTATTCGAGTCATCCCCTTGATTCCTATAAGACGTACCTTTTAGTCGAGTCACTCCTCGTGATTCCTATAAGACGTACCTTTTAGTCGAGTCATCCCCTTGATTCCTATAAAACGTACCTTTTAGTCGAGTCACCCCTTTGATTCCTATAAGATGAACCTTTAGTCGAGTCACTCATCGTGATTCCTATAAGACGTGCCTTTTAGTCGAGTCATCCCCTTGATTTCTATAAGACTAACCTTTTAGTCGAGTCACCCCCCGTGATTCCTATAAGACATACCTTTAGTCGAGTCATCCCCTTGATTCCTATAAGACGAACCTTTTAATTGAGTCATTCCCTTGATTCCTATAAGACGTACCTTTTAGTCGAGTCATCCTCTTGATTCCTATAAGACGTACCTTTTAGTCGAGTCACTCCTCGTGATTTCTATAAGACGTACCTTTTAGTCGAGTCATCCCCTTGATTCCTATAAGATGAACCTTTTAGTCGAGTCACTCCCCGTGATTCCTATAAGACGTACCTTTAGGTCGAGTCATCCCCTTGATTCGTATAAGACGAACCTTTTAGTTGAGTCACTCCCTTGATTCCTATAAGACGTACCTTTTAGTTGAGTCATCCCCTTGATTCCTATAAGACGTACCTTTTAGTCGAGTCATTTTCCTTTATTCCTATAAGACGTATCTTTTCGTCGAGTCATTTTCTAAGTAGAAACTGGGGCAAACATTCTGTTCGTGTTTATTGAATTTTATTTTCTGCTAAGGACCCTCCTGAAGAATGAAAATTTATTTTATGTCCAGGACCCTCTTGAAGAATGGGATATTATTTTTCTATTTGACTTTTTATTTTGATTTCAGGAACATAATTTGAAAATTTTTAAAAAAAAGTCCAGGAGCCCGCCTAAAGAACAGGGTGAAGAAGTAAAAAGTTCATGAGCCCGCCTGAAGAACATGGTGAAGAAAAAAAAAGTCCAGGAGCCGACCTAAAAAACAAGGTGAATAAAAAGAAAGTCTAGGAGCCCACCTGAAGAACATGGTGAAGAAATAACAAGTTAGGAGCCTGCCTGAAGAATAAGGTAAATTTTCAAATTCAAGTTGCGAAGATTAGAATCCAGATTCTAGAGATTATAATTTTCATCTATATTTTTTATTTTTTTATTAGTCATTTGAATGTAAAAGGCAGAAATTGTTAACCGGAATCTCGACGGAATCTCACTCGACTCTAACTTTTTCTCTCACCAAATTATCTTTGAACTACC
>NW_025858644.1:0-1648 GCF_002878395.1 Capsicum annuum
TACTTCATATAATAACGTCATAAAGGAATAATCAATTAACACATCTAAAATGTGTGCAACTTTGTAACATTGAAATTATGTATCATTCATCATGACATGAAATTTTACAATAACAAAAGATTGAGGATTACCTCTTACGAAATTTAATTTCTTCGATAGCTAACGTTCAAAAGCCACGCACTCAAAGCATTGAATAAAACCTCAAGAATCGAAGAGATTAATTGGTTGTTATTTTTTCTGGAATGTGAGATGGCTGAAAATTGTTTTTTTGGATTTGGTATATGTGCTGGAGTATCTTTTTGTTGGTTTTCGTATGTCCTCTCTTTCTTTTTGTATTCATTTTTTTCTAAGCGTTTTGGTCTCTCTTTTTTTCTTTTGTCTGTTTCTGTCTTTTTCTTCTGTTTTTCTTCTCCTCTTGTTTTCAATGTTCTCCCTTATGTGTGTTTATGTGTGTGTTCATATAATAGTGCCGGTGTGTGTGTGTGTCATGTGTTGTGGGAGAGGGGGGGAAGTTGAGGGAAATATGTGGGTGGTTTTAGGTTAGTGAAGAAAGGGTGATTTTAGGGTAATGGGTGGATTAGGTTTTTCTTTCCTTTTTTTTTTAAATTAATATTTCAAATAAAATAAAAATAATAAAATTTATTTAAAACTAACACAATACAAATAAGTTAAATAGCTAGTCTTAGAAATATGATTAGGAAATATTAATATCACTAGATTATTTATTAAAAATTAAAAGAATAAAACAAATATAATTTAGACAATTTTTTTTTTTGATAAATAAATAAAAAATAAAAGCTTATTAAAAAAAATGTCACTCTATTTTTGTAGTTTTCAAAATTTTTTTAAAACAAACTTTGTAATAGTAAGATAAAAATTGAAATATCTAATTAAGACCTAAAAACATATTTAAATGCTAAAATGACATAAAACCTTAGGTTTAGTCAAAAATTAGGTGTTTACAATATATATTATGGTTATGTTCGTTAATGTTTGATATGAATCTGATATGTATTTCGTAAATACATATCAGAGTTATATTTGTATTTTTTATATGATAATATACATATGGATCAGACATATATTCTGTAAATACATATACAGAGCTATATATATTTTTTGTAATGTAATATGTATTATGTAAAAGAAAACATATGCATACAATGTATCTCGTGTTTAAAAAAAAGTACATGTAATATAGATTTATGTCATTATTTTGTTCTATGGGTGCCGCATGATCATATATTCATGATCATATATTCATGAAAAGAGTACTTTCAAGGTTTGCACCACATATAGGATGTCACATAGTCAATGATATTGAAGAACGTATTAAGGCGATATTATCAAAGGAGCAGTACAAGAATTTTTTGTCATAAGATATTTGTGGTGTCTACATGAAGAAGAAGAAATATGTAGTTCAAGCGCAATTAGACAGATGTATTATGTCACAAATGTATTATAAATTTTTTTTTTTGGGGTGGGGGGGCATGTGCATGTATTTGTATTTTATATATACAAATGTATATTCATATGTATTTTTGTACGGTGTTAGATTTATTTTTGAACTATTCTTATGTCATTTTAGAGGCTAACATATGTACTTATTTATATTTTTTACTGTTTAAGATATATATCATGTATTTTT
>NW_025858645.1:0-3916 GCF_002878395.1 Capsicum annuum
TACAAGAAATTTGAAAATGTATCATGCATGTCTAAATATGTATCTCGGCCTAATATTTCCCAAATCTAAACATGCAAATACCTTTTGAAGCTCATCTCTTGAAATAACTTCAACAATTCTTCTTCTTTTAGCGGAAACTTTAGCTGCGGAACAGTTAGATCCTCTTTTCTTAAAAACATGAACTTCTTTTTTCTTATCCTTCTTGGCATGCTTTTCACGTAATTTCTTCATAGTATGTGGATCGTTTCTATGCTTGGATCTATTTTCATCAAAACCACCAGATTCATAGTAATAACTACTAGGAACAAAATTTACAACTTCTTCATATTATTTGATTATGCCTAATTGCGAGATTTTAAGACTAAAAGATGGTCCTGAATCTGCATTCATTACGTTAATTCAAATAATATATACTAAAAAAAGCAATAATCAATGACTTCGTTCAAAATATCACCAAACAATTACTTTATAAAAATAGTGTCAAATTATTGATTTTTGAAAAAAAATTCGTCAGATAAGATTAGAAGAAATTGGATATGATTTTAGGGGGAAAAATTACCTTAATTCAAAAGTTTGAATTAGAGGAAAAAATGAAATTGAAACCGTCGCAGAAATAATGACATATAATAAGGAGGAAACTGACCTTAATTTGATAAAGTAAGGGCGTATGATGAGGAGGGCATAACTTGTATCTCAACTTTTAGTAAAAGCAGTAAATGTTGGGATATTTGTAATATTTTTAAAATGGAGAAATTTTTAATAATTTTGTAACTTAAGTTGTTCTTTTAGGTAATTTATATATTTTTTTCCTTCTATTGTGTTTGTTCAATACTAGTTTATTGGGGGAGACTGATGAAGTGGAATAGAAAACGGGTCAGTTTATGGGCTTTTTACTGGTACGGTCCAGGCCCATGTTATATACAACTGAAAATCCAAATTCAAATTTTTGAGAGAAAATTAAGGTCAAATAACATTTATCTCGACAGTTAGGAACTTAATTATAGAAAATCTTGATATTTTACATAATTATTAAAATCTCAATTTTGGGTCTATCTAAATACATAATTGCTCCAAATACATCCAATGAAGATTCACGTTTTCCTTTGTAAAGATTCATGTTTTCCTTTGTAAAGATACATAATTAGCTCTCAATACATCTAGTGAAGATACATTTTTTTTCTTTGTAAAAATACATAATTAGCTCCCATTTTTTTTTTTTTCTGATTTTGAATTTGTCAAGGTACATAATACATCTACTGAAAATATATTTTTTTCTTTTTAAAGATATATAATTAGTTTTTAATATATTATTTTCAACTTTGGGTCTGTCGAGATACATAATTAGCTCCTGATACATTCAATAAAGATACATAATTAGTTGAAATTTATGTAATTACTCTGTAAGGGTGGTGGTTTATGTAAATATGGTAGGTCAAGGTGTTTGTTGTATATTTATGTTATTTTTTAAAAAAATTACATCACAAAGCTAATAATCTTACCATGTATACATAATGTCCCATATTTTTATTTAATTAAATTATGTCTCATATTTTGTATGTATCCGAAAAGTAATGTATCTTAAGAATTGTCTCTAAAGAGACTTTTGCATGAGATGATGTATAGTGAGTTAACTTATGTATCCTAAATTAATTATGACCATTATACATAACAACCAACCTATTCATTTATGTATCATGAATTAATTATGGACATGATACATTGAAATGTATCTGATATTACACATTATGTATCAGTAACGCAATGTATCCAAAAAAAACATATGTATCTGACTAACAATTTTTTAAAATTTTGTATAATATTGAATAGATATGAATTAGCGAGTAAGTAGGTCCCATACCAGTGTGATTTATGTTGTTTATACAATTTTTAGGCTCAGAGTAGCCGAAACAAGAGTTTAATTCATAGAACTTACACCCAACCTTTATCTTTTAGCAGTATCCTTTCGCACAATCTTAAGAGAACCTAGTTTCACAAGAGCGTTATCATGAGCCTTTACCTACATCCCACTAATCTAATTATGAGCTTTTATATTGTGTATCCGTCTATCAAAATACTTTGTAGTAGACAAAATTATCTTCTTACTATTATTTTAAATTTTATATTTACTAAAATTTTGCCTATTAATTAACAATATTAACATCTGAAACCAAAAATTACCATGTGCTTGTTGGTGTTTCCATGTTGGAAAGACTTTAATTTAGGTAAGTTTTAAAATCTCCTAGGTTTAGGATTCATACAAAATTTTATTTGTAGTAATATTTGCTTAATCACAAAGTAGAATTATAAAGGAGGTAAAATACGTGCAACACTTGGAATTGCTGCATATTTCACGGGTGAATCTCAAAAATAGACCCAAATTATGGTGGCTTTTAAATTTTAGCCCCAAATAAAAGAGCTTCCTTAAAATAGCATTTACCTATTAACTAATATTTTTTGGACAAAATTGTCCCTAATCAATGGAGTAAATTACATAAATGATCCTTATAATGGATAACAACTCCATATTTATATCTTTCAACTTTTATTTTTTCTCTTTTTAACTTTACTTTGATTTTTATTTTTCTTTTTTCTTATTATTTTTAATTTTCTCAGCCCTTACTTTTTTCCTTTTTTCCTCTCAACTTCTTTTTTTTTTCCTTTTTCTTTTATATTATTTTTTATTTTTTCTTTCCACTTTTTTTATTCTTTTTAGTTTTTCTCAACGCTTACTTTTTTTTTCTTTACACCTTTCAATGTCTACTTTTATAAAAAAAAACACTTTTTTTTATTTTTTATTTTTTTTCTTTTTAAATTTTTCTCAACCTTTATTTTTATTTAATCTTTGTTTTTTTATCTACCTTTGTTTTTTTTTCTATTCTCTCTCAACTTCTACATTTTCTTTGATTTTTATTTTTTAATATTTTTCTTCATTTTCTTCTTTTTTTCGCAATTTTTATTATTTTTGTTCTTTTCTTCGATTTCTTCCATTCAAATTACATCTCCCGAGCAAGAGTTGACACTATCACATTATAAAGGCAAGACTTACGACTTTCGAACAATAAGCTACGTTTCATGGGCAAGAGTTGACACTACTACATTGTAGAGGCAAGATTTATGACTTTCAAACAACAAGTTATGTTTTATGGGCAAGAGTTGATACTACCTTATTATATTTTGATTTATGAGATGTTTTATAATTCTTACCTTAGAGGCAAGACTTAGCTCAGGGACTTTCAAACAATAAATTATACCCCACGGGCAAGAATTTACTCTACCACGTTATACTTTCATTTATGAGATGTCCTACAACTATTGTCTTAAAGGAAAGACTTAGTTCAAGGACTTTCAAACTACAAAATTATGCCCCACGGGCAAGAGTTGACTCTACCACATTATGTTTTATGAGACATTTTACAACTATTGCCTTAGAGGCAAGACTTGGCTCAAGAACTTTCAAACAACAAATTATGCCCCACGGGCACGAGTTAACTCTACCACGTTATATTTTCATTTATGAGATGTTCTACAACTATTGCCTTAGAGGCAAGACTTAGCTCAAGGACTTTCAAACTGCAAATTATGCCCCACAGGCAAAAGCTGACTCTACCACATTATGTTTTAATTTATGAGATGTTCTACAACTATTGTCTTAGAGGCAAGACTTAGCTCAAGGACTTTCAAATAACAAATTATGCCCTATGGGCAAGAGTTGACTCTACCACGTCATGTTTTCATTTATGAGATGTTCTACAACTATTGCCTTAGAGGCAAGACTTAGCTCAATGACTTTCAAACAATAAATTATGCCCTACGGGCAAGAGTTGACTCTACCACGTTATATTTTCATTTATGAGATGTTCTACAACTATTGCCTTAGAGGCAAGACTTAGCTCAAGGACTTTCAAACAATAAATTA
>NW_025858646.1:0-1060 GCF_002878395.1 Capsicum annuum
TTAAGTTTTTGAAAAAAGTTTATATAGCTATGGTTGAATTTTTCGGTGCTTATTATCCTACTGTTTGTAATATTTTAGCATATATAGCCGATATTTCTGCTTTGCTCAAAGAATATAAAAATAAAAAAGGTTACAAAGAAGTTGTTAGTGCTATGTTTTCTAAATTTAAGAAATATTTTTCCTCGATTCTCTCTATTTACTTGGTTGGTGCTATACTAAATTCATGTATGAAATATAATACTATGTGTCACTTTAGTTCTCTTATTTATTCTAACTTAGAGATAAATGCTGAACCTGAATCTAAAGATGAAGAACAACCAGATTTGTTTACGGCTATGAGTGATGCGAACATTTACATAGAAAAATTATACAACCATTATGTTGATTTACTTGATATAGCTGTACCGAAAAATATCACTCAAATTGTCGCTCCTCATCCTCTCGAGGAGCCATCATCTTCTAAAAGGCCGACACATAGTGATTTTTCTGATCATTTTTATGATTTAAATGTTTGAAACAGTGTTGAGGCGGGAACTTACACAATAACTTCTCGAAAAGAGTTTAAGTATTATCTTCGAACGTCGATAGAGGATCGTAGATGATGGATCAATGCGTTGGATTGGTGGAAAAATAATGAAAGACAATATCCTGTGCTTACAAGATTAGCTAGAGATATATTGAATGTTTCAATGTCAACTGTTGCATCGGGAGCTCTTTTAGTCAGGGACAACAACAACTTGGAGACAACCGACACTTATTGGGAAGCAATGCTATGAATGTTCTAGTTTGCCTTAGAGATTAAATTAGAGCGGAACGAAGAAATCAAGGAATGGAGGTGGAGCCGAAAGACAAACAGAATCTTGAAGAAATTATTACTTCAAGAGAGAACTCAACACAATCAAGTTCAATGCATGGTTTTGCCCCCATTGATTTTGACTATCCTATGCTAGTTACCGTTAATATTAACGTGGATGAGTTGAAAAAAATGATGCAAAATTTGTAGATTTTTCATTCATGTACATTATAAAATTTGGATCATTTTACAATCAATAAAATATAA
>NW_025858647.1:0-4792 GCF_002878395.1 Capsicum annuum
TGATCAGTAAGTTGAAGTTTCCAATTGTACTGAATTTACTCATTCTGATTTTTAATTATTTATACCGTAGACTACACTCTTGAACTTGTCAGATTAGTGAAACACGTATATCAACTTGTTACATTCATATTGTCATTCATCAAAACATTAAGGTTCCAACAAATTTCCCCTTTTTGATGATGACAAACCTTTTGTCTTTGTGCATTCAAATATCTTCACCTGTAGGCACTAAAGTATAAAACACTAGAATGAAACAAGTTAGTCAATGGGTTATAAACATTGCACAACCCTCTTATCTTCCTCCTTTTGGCATCATCGAAAAACTATTTTAATGCAATAATATACTAGCCAAGGTGATTTGTTATGCTATTCATGGCCACTGGGCTATCACCAAAATAATCAGACAAAGACTTTAGCCAGCATAGTAATGTATTAAAGAGAGCAAAAATATGAATCAATTTAGCAAAGATAATCATTTTATTTAACTTCCAGAGCATGTTCCACATTAAACCTAAGCTAGTACTGAACAAAGTAGAACAACTGAGCATTAAAAAAATATGGCATAAAAGTGGGACATGACTAAGGATACGAATAGTGAGGAGCTGATGAGGAAGGTGGAACAGGTGTTATCAACTGTGTCAATTGACGAATGACTTCAACATTTTCATCCCTCTATCAATCAAGGTGAAGCTTCAAAGTCATGATCCTAGCCTTAAGGACCTCTTATTCCATTTCATGTGTCTTGTACAGCTTTTAGTTCAGATTTTTTTTCTCACTAACTCATTTATTTATTATCAATTATTTCAAATGAGTTTTAGCCCTCCTTATTGAAACAGGTAGGGCAACATGATTCATCTGTTCAAGAACATCCATTGTTATTTTATAAGTCAAACCTAAACTAGGACTGAGAAGTCCCCAAAAAAATAGCCAATTAGGAACTTAAAGGGAGTGCATGTCCCTTTTTCTTTTTCAGAAACATATATTGTATGTGATTGATGATCAAGTTTGGCAAATTCATGATACACAAAATGATATTTTAATTGAGAGAGAAGAAGAAATTTTTGGTGTAGAATTAACACATTTATGCTCAACCATTTGGAGAGAGTCAAAAAAAATTTGATCAACCAATTCATCAGTAACATAGGACAGGGGGGATGAAGTGTGAGGAATGGAATAGGTGTGCACAACTGTTTTAACTTAGACAGCCTATGCTTATGTCAGTGTAGAGCATACCTGATAAGAAGAACTTTGTGGTCACAATTGCTTTCTTGTACCTATTTTCTGCACAATCTAATACAAAATTAGGTTAGAAAAGTCAAAAATCCGGAATTGGAACGCACAACTAAATATGCAAGACTGAATCGAATAATATTTTAGCTAATAAGATTTTAAAAAAATGGTTATTCTAGTCAATCATTGAGAGGAGTTCATGCAATTTTAATCATCCTCAAATCTAACCTATTCCTTTCAAAATACTCTCTACTTAGTGTCTTTGGTGCTTCTCCAGTCATTTAAGTAACCCACTTAGTCAACACTTTTATATCCCTCAAGAGTGAAATTACTTTCATTTGAATTCCATAGTCTTAAACCACTGATTCCCATGAGATATATTAAGATTCTTGTGACAACACCAATTCTTATGAATTACCAACAAAATTATCATCATTTTGTGTTGGTGTTATTGATGCATCAATTTCTTGATTTGTTGTTTCCCCTGTCAATATGCCCTCAGTCTGTACAACAGTTGAACTAGGTGGTATAACATGTTCCTGTGCATACTCATCAGTTTCACTGTCATCCTCTCTCATTTTTTTCCATCTCCAAAAGATCCATTCTCCCTTTAAATGTGGTGAGTGAAAGAACCTTTATTTGCTTCCAGTCTTATACCTTGAGCAAACTTTATCCATGTATAAATTTTGCTTGTCTCCTTTCACTCTCACCTGCAAAACAAATTAGGGGTTAACTTTAGGCACCCAGACAAGCTTGTGTCCTTTCTTATGAGAAAAAAGATGTATGAGGTTCCTTCTAGCCCATCGAGGCAACAGGTTATGTGACATGTTTCTCTTACCATATTTGACCTTCTTGTTAGCTTGTGCTAACATGGAATCAGATTTTTTTGCTAGGCTTATGCTTCTTAATTTGCTTTTTCCTGCAACTAGACATTCAGTGGTTGGATGCCCCTGGTTACCACAAATATAACACAAATCTTTAATAGCACTAGAACTTTTGTAAAAGCCCAACCCAGCCTTTTCATTGTGAGTTCTTTGACCTAACTTAGGAATAATTCTTGAAGAATGTGTCCATCTATTATCTCTTTCAAGTTCAAGTTTCAATTTAGAAACTTCTTGACTCAATTGACTAACCTTTTCTTTTTCACAAAAGTATTCATGTTTAATCTTCGTCAATTCTGACTTAATTTTTTCCTGTTCCTCATTTTTGACCTTTTTTCCTTTTTCAGAAAGAGTCAGTTTCAATATTTCAGATTTGAGGGTCAGGTTTGATGAATCAAGTCTGCTAACCTGTTCCTTAAGAGTGCAATTTTCCTTTTCAACAGTGTTCTTATAAGTTTCTAGATCAATAAAATCAAATTTGAGACTTGCAAGATTGTTGAATAACCCATCCCTATCAGAAGTTAATTCTTGGAAATCATCAATTAGATCACTCATTAAGGAAATAAGTTTTGTTTTAGAAAACAAATGCAATTTTTCTTTAAGTTCAAGTATACTTCCCTCAGAAGCATCAACTTCTTCCTCCAAGTTTGAATCTTCAAGAACCATGAGTGTTGTTTCATCAACTTCATCATCATCTGAGTCAGATCCCCAAGCTACTACCATTGCATATTCTTTCCTCTTTTTGGTTTTTTCTTTCAATTTTTTTTCGGCCCTTTCCTTTCTCCATTCTATTTCCCAGACAGGACAATCCCTGATCTGATAATCAGTCTTACCACACTTGTAGCATCCATTTGAATTGTCATTGGACCATTTCTTGCTACCTGTTTCCTTCTTCTTTTTGAAGAATTTGCTGAAGTTCTTAGCTATGAAGGCAACTTGTTTTTCATCAAGTTCAATTTCTTCATCATTGTCAGATGCCTTCAGAGCTAAGGTATCCTCAGGGGCTGCTAGCTCTTTAGTTCTATCAATTTTCATTTCATAAGTTCTCAGATCTCTACTAGTTTATCTAGTGTCATACCTGTGAGATCTTTATTTGTCTCTCTAATAGCAGTCACTTTAACATTCTACTTTGATTTTGGTAGCACCCTCAACATCTTTTCAACTTGTTCTTCAACATTGATGACTTTTCCCAAAAAAGTTAACTCATTTGTCAAGGCAGTAAGCCTTGTCATCATTTCATGCAAGGTTTCATTCTCCTTCATCTTAAAAGTTTCGTATTCAGTAAAGAGAAGAGTAATCCTGAATTTTGTTACCTGAGAGGTACTTTCATGTGCATTGACTAGTGCATCCCAGATTTGCTTACCAGTGGTACAGTTTGACACTCTTTGTATTGAGCCGGTCCTAGTCCACAGACTCAGATGTTCTTAGTCTTAGCATTTTTCCTTAATACCACTAAGTCATCAGCGGTAAACTCACTTCTTACCTTCTTGACTTGTTCACCATATTTTAACTTCATTGGAATAGTAGGACCATCAGTGATCCTATCCCATAACTCGTAGTCTTCCCCTTGAATAAACGTTTCCATCCTAGCTTTTCACCAAATGAAGTGAGAACCATCAAAGAGTGGAGGTTTAATAGTGGATTGACCCTCACTGTGACCATTAGGTGGTGCGGAATTCATCATATTGATCTTTGTCTTAGGTGCTAGCCCTTTTTAAGACAACCTCGCTCTGATACCACTTGTTAGAGTACGTGCCCTACTGATCAGTGACTTTAACATAAGAGTTGCCTATGGATGGAAGGGTTGCTTGACGTGTTGCAGGAAAGCAGTAAAACAGTAAGTAAAGAATATAATGATTTTTACATAGAAAATACCCGGCTCAAAAAGGTATAAAAAAATCACGACCTGCACCTCTACAGGATTTAATCCCAACTTCACTAAATAACTCTGAACCTCAACAACGACTGATTACAAAACTCTTGTAACCAACAAATAGGAATTATAAACTCTAATTCCTTTAACACAACAACTAGGAATTATAAACTCTAATCTCTAACTCCACACACACCTCCCAAGGTATGTATTTTCAAAGTCTCTGAGTTTTCCCTAACTCAAAAACTAGTTCCTAGTTCAACTTATAACTCACTGAAACTAATATTACATCAATAGTTCAAACACAATGAACAACTCTAAAAATCAACACTACAACTCTCAGTTGGATTCTATACTTAGGACCAGGTTCTTCAATGTGTTTCTTCAGTGATTGAGTAGCACTTCATGAATTCAATCTGTCGATTGTGTTTTTCTTCTTTGTAAGTGCGTAGTTTATTCTGACTGATGCATCTTCTATTTAACTGCAACTCTTCAAGGAGTCATTCTTTATTTCAAACTCCCCCTTCAATCATAACTCTCATTCCATAGAGTTCTACTTCAAGTGAGACTCCTTCTTCAATTCCAACTCTTATCTCCTTAGTGTTGTAGTCAAACTTCAACTCTCCAAAGAGTCCTTCAAATTGTACGTTTCGCAGAGACTTCTTCAATTTTCAGAATCTTTCTCCTTCTACACATAGGACTCTTAAGGATATGCTCAGAAGTGAAACTCCATCTTCACATAAGACTCCTTTTTCAACTTAACTTGTTTTCCCTTATCATCAAGTGTTTGAATCAAATTCAACTTGTT
>NW_025858648.1:0-1230 GCF_002878395.1 Capsicum annuum
TTAGAATTGAACCATAATGTTTATTTATTGTACAATGATGTTTACATGTACTATGACTACAATCTGTTTGATTAACTACCTAAATGAAGGAAAAGTACCCAAATAGCATAATACCATGAAATCCCCATGTATGTACAAGTTTATTCCTATCACACGTTTGATGAAATGCTTCTATAAATGTGGTATGGACTATGGTGTTAGTTATATGTTCAAGTAAGTTATGCTTGGTCCATTTTCTTCCATCGAGTCCTGGGGTTACTTGTACCCAAAACATTAGCTGTGTGCCTAGAGCCAATGTCATGTTTTCACGTTACTCTCAGTCAAGCTATGAATCCTTAGACTTCAGACAGTCTTATGACTCAAGAAATCTCCATGATCTTATGAACTCAAACAGTTGTCAGATATCAGTAGTATTCCTTCAATCAACGGGATTCAGTAATTTAGCCCATGTTTAGTTCAGTAAATCATGTTCAGAGTCTATTTAGATAGAAGTAGGAATTAGCACCGAGGGAACCAAAGGATGGAACACACACTATTAGATGAGGGTGTGATTCATCGAAGTCATCCCTGCATTCTAGAACTATGTAGCCAGCATAGGTTGAGAGATCAACACTATCCAATGAGGGTGGATGAGGTGGATAAGAACTGTTAGATAAGGTCCCTACCATTCTCGTATAAAGGACACTATCAGATAAGGGTCGCCCATAGCTTGTCCCTACTAGTGGCGTGGTATTGTGACCTTTCCAATTGGGGTTACAAATTAGACCCTAACTCAGTTAAAAGGGTCAATTTCCTACCCTTATTTAAACCCAATAACACGTGATTTATCTATTCTTTACCCAAAATGTACTATTTTTTCTCAAGTTTCTCATAAGAACAAGCTAGAGTTTCTATTGGGGATTCAAATTCAAGAAGGTTTCATCGGCAATCCTCCCGAAATCACAAACTAAGGTATGCATAGTGTTCATTCGTGGACTCCTTTCGTCCATGAAGCCCAAGAATCCCTTTTTTCTAAATTCAAGTTTATGGATTTTCTTATGAATTTCATGATTGGGCTGCTCTTGTTCATGTGGATAGTGATAAATTAAATTCTACTCCATGTTGGTTGAAAAATTCTATGTGGGTTAAAGTATTATAGATATATATTCATGCATACCTATGACTAAACCTTTGAATGATGAAATTAGAATTGAACCATAATGTTTATTTATTGTACAATGATGTTTACAT
>NW_025858649.1:0-1030 GCF_002878395.1 Capsicum annuum
CTGTATGTTAAAGAAATAGTCCGATTACATGGAGTGCCAACTTCTATTATATCGGATCGGGGAACTCAATTTACCGCAAACTTTTGGAAGTCTTTCCAAAGGAGTTTGGGAACACAAGTGAATCTGAGTACAGCTTTTTACCCTCAGACGGATGGACAAGCAGAGCGCACCATTCAAACACTTGAAGATATGCTACGAGCATGTGTTATAGATTTTAAAGGCAGGTGGGATGATCATTTACCTCTTATTGAGTTTGCCTACAATAATAGCTATCATTCAAGTATCAAAATGGCACATAGGATGGTTCGAAGCGGGTGAAACTCTTATGTTCGGACCGGATCTTGTGTATCAAGCCATAGAAAAAGTCAAGGTGATTCAGCAACGGTTGAAAGCAGCCCAAAGTCGACACAAGTCATATGCGGATAGTAGAAGAAGAGGGCTAGAGTTTTCGTTAGTCGATTGGGTATTTTTGAAGGTATCGCCAATGAAAGAGGTGATGAGATTTGGCAAGAAAGGAAAGTTGAGTCCACGATATATAGGCCCGTATAAGATTATTCGAAGATGTTGGCAAGTTTCTTATGAATTAGAGCTACCCCAGGAACTCTCATCAGTGCATCCAGTATTTCATGTATCGATGCTTCGGAAGTGCATCGGAGATCCGTCCCTTATTACTTCTATTGAAGATGTGCAAGTAACAGAAGATCTTACCTATGAGGAGATGCCTATTGCTATATTAGATCGTCAAGTTAAGAAGATGAGGAATAAAGAAGTAGCATCGGTGAAAGTACTTTGGAGAAATCAACAAAAGGAAGAGATTACATGGGAAGCGGAGGAAGCAATGAAATCGAAATACCCTTATTTGTTCAACGGTAAAAAAAAGAAGTGCAAGGAGTGAAACTGGGACACTAACAAGTAATTTTTTACATATGCATAATATCTATATGATGACATGAATATCAATTATGAATTCGAACTTGTTTCGGCTAAATAACTACATTTACATTCGAGGACATTCGTCCTCGAATGTAAA
>NW_025858650.1:0-2805 GCF_002878395.1 Capsicum annuum
AACAAGTATTATAAATCACAATAATTAAAAGCTTAAATTATTTTTAAAATATAATTGACTATCAATGTCACAAAAGTTTGGACAAGGAGAGTATAATAAATTACAATAGCTAACAGCTTAAGACAGTAAATTACAATGACAAAAAAGTATCATAAATTAAAATAGCTAACGGATTAAAAATCTAAAAATATAATTGATTATCTAAATTTTAATTTGATTATTTTATTTAACTTGTTATACATTTGAAAATTGTGTAAAAAAAATTATAAATTACAATAATTAATAATTTATTTCATATAAATTGAAATAGAAGGATATTACTTGACAATTACGTAAAAAGTCGTATAAATCATAATATAATTAACAACTTAAAATATCTAAAACTATATAACAAATTTGATTTATTTTCTCAAATATTTCATCAGTGTCACACAAATTAGGACAAAAAAATAGCATATAGTATCTGAAAATTATGAAAAGTACTTTGCATCAATAACTAATAACTTAAAATATTTAAAAATATATAAAAGAATTTATTGAATTTTTAAATTCTATCTATACCACATAAATTGAGATTAAAAAATAAAATATATTGGCCTCGTACTGACACAGGCTCCGGTATCTAGTATACTTATAAATTCCACTAAAATTCTTTTAAAAGGACAATGTCATCTATACCGAATTTACAAAGAAAAGAAATCATCAGTTCAAGACCTAGAGAAAATGTAATTAACTATACGCCATATAGTGTAGTATCAAAACACAAATTAACAAAATTACGTGGGTTAAATGATTTTAAATAAATTATAAAGGGAGGTAAAAGGAAATATCACAAAAATTGTCAATTCTGACACTGCGACAAGGTCGACTCAATAAAATTAGTCGCCTAAAATAATTTTTTTATAAGTGTCAAAACTGAAATTATCTTTTTTTCATATGCCTGTTATTTTTAATGTAACAATGTTGAATGACATAAAATCTTTAATTAACCTCACAAGTAATAGAACTAAAGATCAATTCTACTTAATAAGTTATTAATCATATTTCTTTTACACACTATCTTTGATATTATTGTAAAACTTTTATGTATTAATATAAAAGATTTAGTTCTAAAATATTTTGGTAAAAGATAGGTAGTTTTTCCTTTTTATTGCTATAAATGTATTTACATTATAGTGAATGTCTATCAAGATCTATCAAGATCTACTTTGATATCTATTAGGATTTGAAGCATCCGTTTTTTACTCAGACTAGAAGTAAATTTCCCCTATAAATAGAGGGGTTTTGTTCATTGTATTAACAATCAGATGATCTCTCATCCCCCAAGAGAAGAAATAAGAATCACTCTCTCTATTCTCTCTACTCTTCTTCTTTATTCTTTCTTATTTTATAACACGTTATCATCACGAGACTCTGTCAAACAAGGTGAGATTATAAATCTTAAGGATTTCAAGGTTAGTAATTTCTTATGTTATTTATCTTTTTCTACTAATAATATAATTATTGTTGAATTTGAGGAAAAATAATTGGTTTAGAACTATTTATGTTTTAAATTTATTACTCAAGAACAATATTATCAAAAGGGATGATAATATGTTGGGTTCAAGTCCCATCAATTTATGCCTAAGACGCCTTTATATGGATAAGACATTGATATTGGATCTCAATACATGTATTGATGATATTATAATGGCTAAGGTAAAATAATGGGTATTTGATGAAAAGTCATAAAATATATCCCATTGATATGCTCTATTCCCTGAATTGAATGTGGTAGCAATAAATCATATGTATGCCTCGATTTGCTTTTGTAGTAGCTATCATAATTTGATACGCTTAAAGCATGATTATATTTCATTCCTGGGGAATGAGTAGCTTATTAATGCAAACGTGAACTTGACTGTGATGGTATCACAACTTACCTCCGAATAAGGCAGAATAACTGAGAAGAGTTATTTCAAAATCTACTTCTAAAGTAGTAAATCTGAAATTTATTCATGTAATAGTAAATCTAAAATTTACTAAAGCAAAAAGTACATGTCATGGTAAACTTGGAGTTTACTAGAATAAAAGTTCATAAATTGATATGAACGATTGTGACATCTCGAAGATGTGCATATTGAATAATAGACATGTATTGAAGAACTAGAAGGTTCTTCGAGAATTGTTTATGTCTCTTGTTCTCATGATAAGTTGGTTGGACCAACTAATGTTGGGATTGAATTCCTTAAATCTGGAAAATATAAAAGGTGAATATGGGTCTGTTCACCTATCATGTGATATGTTGAAAAGATACATCAATAAGATGATCACATGTACATTCATTGTCAACCTACAGTTTGACATTTATAAAGTTACTTGCTCAATAAAATTGAGTTAAGAACATAATTTTCAGATTGGGCAATCAAGAAAGTTATCTTGATGATGATGGTTTGACATTGAATGCCTTCGATAAATAGCTAAACCATCGCTAATGAGAATAAAACTTCATGTATTGATCGAAAATATGATATATTGCAATAACACTTGTATGCATTAGACCAATAAATTATTATTATTTCTTCCTTCTCAATTGGTTCAAGGTCGTGAACCAATTATTCCATCTAATAATTTTGATGTGCGGTATACGATTAATGAATATAACATAATGCACAAAGATGGATTCCTCAAAGAAGTAAATGATGTATGTTAGTTTTCCTAACATAAGGGGGAGATTATAAGTGCTATGAAATATGTTAGGAATTATCATCAGATCCTTATCCAAAAGATAATTCAAGTCAAATGCTGAAAGCATCTCATATTAAG
>NW_025858651.1:0-32500 GCF_002878395.1 Capsicum annuum
AAAAACCTTTTCATATACATACATATCTATCTTTAAAACTTGTTAAAAACACAAAAATTTAGGCCCATAAGATTTAGGAAAGTCCCACATACCTTTTTGATTAACAAAAATTCAAAATAGCTTGAGATCTAGTCTTGGTAAAACCCTAATCATTCTTTTTCTTGAGAGTGAAGAGGATTATGAGTGTTTAAAATTGATTAGTAATAGCTTATTGGATGATTTAAGTTGTGGGAAAGAATTTCGGAGTGACAAAAAGACAAAAATACCCTTAAAGAAGATAATAAAATGCAGGAATTTCCTTAGCTGACGACTAGGTTGACAAGTCGTCACCCTAGTCATAAATTCTAGATGGAATTTGCTCTTTTATAGTTAATTTTGACATCTAGGGTTGATGTATAATAACTTATTTGATGGCTCGTCAACTCAGTCGTAAATGACAACTCATCAACTTAGTCATCACTGTCTGACAGTCAGACACTTTAAAGTAAAATGAGCATAACTTTCTACTCCGACATCGGATTAAGGGATACTAATTGCATTGAAAATAAGACTTGAATATATTTCATTTGATATATAGTATTCCACGTAAATCCATCCATAATAGGAGTAATAGTCATTAGAAGTTTACCCACGTTGAAACATTCACTAAAGCCTAATCGATAGAAAATCTCTCAACCCGTCTTCGAGTTAGAAAATTTTTATGATCTCATTCGACCTCTAAAGTTCTTAACACACTATAGATTTTATCATCACACTTATACTAAAATAGAATCAATGGGTTAGGGTCTATACACGTAAAAATGATGATTTCAATTCTAGCCCAAAAATGTGGGGTGTTACACCATCATTTAATAAAAGATGAGTAAACTGATTTCCATGATCAGTTTTCAGCCACCAACAAATTCTAGTTAAAAATTAATCATGTCTTAGTATTTGTTAAATCACATCGTCTGCAAAGTCGATGCCGACTAAGTTCATAAAATTGCATAAGTGTTAAAGTTTGTGATCCAACTTTTATTGAGACCCTGAAAAGTTTGCGGTACGAACCATGTACGTACGTATTATATAAGTGCATTTAGTGGGTCATTTTTGATGTAACACATAAAACACATCATTGAGACTTTCATCTCCTTATTGTACTCCTCTCCATTATAGTGAAAATCCTTCTCCTCTGCCTGTAGTTTTTCCCGCAAGGGTTTCCATGTAAATATGTGTCTTTTTCTTATTTTTCTTTGCTTTATGGTATTACTTATTCTATTCGATCATAACAATTGGTATCAGAGAGATTTTTTTCTTGGGGATGGCAACCATAAAGTATGATATTCTGTTATTAGACTGCAACACCAGATTTTTATTATGGTAGGTTAAGATGCGGGTTGTGCTCGCATATATAGATTTGGACTATTCTCTATTAGGGTTTGATAAGATGCCCTCATCATGGACAGAAGAAGATAACCAGTGTAAGGATCAAAATTCTATATATCAGATCCAGCTTCATCTATCCAATTAGATTCTACAGAATATTTTGAAGGAGACCATTGTCGTTGTGTTGTGGTTTAAATTGGAATCGTTATGTATGGTAAAGATCCTAAATAGTAATTTGAATCTGAAATAATGACTTTATTCCCATTGCATGTCTAAGGGTGCATCTTTGGAGGATTGCCCATCTGTCTTTAAAGAAATCATCTCTGATTTAGAGACTTTGGAGGCTAAGTACGATGAGGAAGATCTAGGGTTGATTTTGCTGTGTTCATTGCTTGCATCATACTTGAACTTTAGGGATATGATTTTATATAGTCGTGATACTCTAATCCTAGATGAGTTCTATGATGTGTTGTTCTCTAAGGAGAAGATAAAGCATCTTGTGAATGGGTTGGTGACTCAAGGAGATGGTCTCATTATTCAAGGAAGGAATCATAAAAGGAAAAAAACCAAAGAAGTCTGGTGAAGATTGTTTTGTTGAAGATAGCAATAGTGATGGAGAACTCTTGGTAGTTTTTTATGGTAACTCTAAACCTTGTGAGGATTGGATTCTTAATTCATCTTGCATATTTCATATGTATCATAATCAGGATTAGTTAACAACATATGAAATGGTCTCTAAAGGTGTTGTGTTAATGGGAAATAACACACCTTATAAGATAGCTGGTATTGGAACAATTTGGATCACGATGTTTAATGGGGTTGTGAGGATACTTAGTGATGTGCGGTATGTCCCAGACCAGAAAAGAAATCTTATTTCCTTGACTACGCTTGATTCAAATAGATATAAGTACACTGGTGAAGGTAGAGTCTCGAAGGTTAGTAAAGGTGCTCTTGTTGTGAGAAAGGGATAGAGAAAGACTACTAATTTATATGTCTTACAAGGCTCTACAGCTACAGGTGATACGTTTGTGTCTACTTTTTCTTAGTCAGATAGTGAGTTGCTAAACTTTAGCATATGCATTTGGGACATATAAGAGATAATGGGATGGCTGAACTAAGTAAGAGAGGACTTCTTGATGGACAGAGTATTACCAAATTGGAGTTCTATGAGCACTTCATTTTTGGGAAGCAGAAGCAGGTCTGTGAGCACTGTATTTCTGGGAAGCAGAAGAGAGTCAGATTTACCAAAGGCATCCACTCAACTAAAGGCATACTTGATTACATTCATTCTAATCTCTGGGGTCCTTCTAGAGAGGGTGCAAATTACATGTTATCTATTATTGATGACTATTCAAGAAAAGTTTGGGTGTTCTTTCTGATGCAAAAGAATAATGTGTTGCCCATTTTCAAGGAGTGGAAGACTATAATTGAAAAGCAAATAGGGAAGCAGGCAAAATGTCTTTGGATTGATAATGGTTTAGAGTTTTGTTATAATGAATTTAGTCTTCTTTGCAAGTAAAAGAAATTGTGAGACACTAAACAATTCATCATACTCTGCAGCAGAATGGTGTAGGTGAATGAATGAATAGGACTATGATGGAGAAGGTAAATTGTACGCTCTCTAATGCTAGTTTACCCAAGTTTTTTTGGGCCAAAATTGCTTCCACAACATGTTTGCTTATTAACCTCTATCCTTTAGTTATGTTTGACAAAAAGACTCTAAAAGAGGCATGGTCTGGGACTCCTGCCAGTTACTCCAATTTGAAGATATTTGGATTTCCTACTTATGCTCATGTTGATAATATAAAGTTGGAACCTAGAATCTGTCAAGTGCTTATTGATGGTTTATAAGTTTGGTGTTAAAGGATATAAGCTTTGGTATCTTAAAAATAAGAAGGTTATATTTAGAAGGGATGTTGTGTTCGATAAAATTTCCAAGCTTTAGGCTTCACCCCGAGATGAGACTAGTGACATAAATCAGCAAAATTGAATAACCCACATTGAGTTGCATATTGGAATAGATTCCATACCTATTCCTACTTCTCAATCTAGCCCGGATATACAGAGTGATACTATTTCTTCTTTACTACTAGTGGTGCCACAATATTCTATTTCTAAAGACAGGCCTAGGAGAAATATTAGACCTTTCTAGAGGTATGGTAAAGCTGAATTGGTTCCTTATGCATTGAATATAGTAGAAGGTATTGATTATGGTGAAGAGCATTCTTCTTACTCAGAGGGGGTTAGTTGTGATAATTCTGGCTGATGGATGATTGCTTTGCAGGAGTAGATGGAATCACTTCATAAGAATGGCACATGGGATTTTTTTAGATTGTCTAAACATAAGAAAGCTATCTGTTACAAGTAGGTATTTAAAAATAAAGAAGGAACATTGAGAGTTGAAGATGTTAGGTACAAAGCAAGAGTAGTTACTAAAGGTTATAGTTAGGTTCCAAGTGTAGACTTCACAAAAGTGTTTTCTCCAGTTGTAAAGCATAGTTCGATTTGAGACTTGCTTGGTATTGTGGCTATGTACAATCTTGAGCTTGAGCAGTTGGATGTCGAAATAGAATTCTTACGTGGAGAACTTGAGGAGGACATCTATATACAACCACCAGAGATTTTTGTAGTCTCATTGAAGGAGGACTAGCTATGCTTGCTGGAAAAGTCCTTTTGTAAGACCCCAAAAATTATTAAGCTTAACTCAGCCCTTAGAGCTTGATAAGGGGGTCCTATACTTAGATAATTTCAGCCAAGTATTTATACTTAGAGTTATTTTAGCCTGTATAGTTGTTGATATTATTTTGTGACCCTTATGACCATTAAATGTCGATCTTTAAGTTCCTTTATGATCAGGAATGCCATTAGGTGTTCTCGGACGAGTTTCAAATTTTTTGAACACCATTTGAAGCAAGTTTAGGAGTGAAAAACAGTGTATCAATGCGAACTCAAAGCACCACATTGCCCACCGCATCGATCAATATTTTTCCTTGGCTCCCAGTGTCAAATACTAGTGAGCTGATGCAGACTTGGCAGGATGCATCAGCCATCGCATTTACCCCATTGACGCAATGCGTTGATTTGTGCATCACTAAGTCACTTTTCAATCATTAAGATTCTGGGTCCTTAGGGGTATTTAGGTCTTTTTCCAATGACTATTCATCCCCAAAAACATAAAATTCAGCCCTCCATAGGTAAATCATACTAATTCTCTCTAAAATTACTCAAGAACAAGACCTAGGGTTTTCAATTCAAGATTCAAATCCCAAGCATTTCACCATAAATCTTCCAGAATTCAAGTATCCAGGTATGTGAAGTGTTCATCCAAGGATTCCTTCTACCTTTGGAGCCCAAGAAACTCTTTTGAACATCAACTAATTTGATTTCATGACTTCTATGATTGGATTTAAGTATATTCATCATTTTAATAATAATTGAGTTTCTAATTCATTGTCTATTACAAGCTTCATATGGATTTGATTATAATGTATGTAGTATCATGTGATTCACGTTTAAGCCCTTGAAAGTGTGGATTTTGGAAATTTATGTTATGATGTTTACATGTTGTTGTGTATTATGGGTATATATCATGTCCCCCAATGTGTTTGATAAATTGCTTATATGAATTGCCTAATGAGAGCAAGACATGTATTATCTGATTCTATTCATACATGAGTGCTTGTACATCAAGTGTTTGACAAAATGTCTAATTAAATGCATTGTTAGCAAGAAAGTACTATTATGCCTCTAATGTAAGACCATGTTTACTTTTCATGCTATTGAGTCTGGGGGTATTTAATACCCAAAAACCTAATTGTTGATTTAGAGCTACTGTAGTTACAGAATAGTCTCAGTAGTATCATGAATAGTAGTACTCAGTAATCAGTCATAATCTCAGTTCAGTGTTCAATTCAGTCAGATGGTATGATCAGTAATAATTCAATCAAGTCTAGTGCAGTCTAAGAATCAATTCAGTTTTTATTTAGTTGGGAGTAGGATTCAGCACTGAGTGAGAGAAAGGATGGCGGCTTTCCCATCAGATAGACAGAGTCGTTAGTAGAAAATCCTTGAACTCTAGAACTGTGTAGCTAGTCCAGGATGAGGAGGCACCCTTCAGACTATGCTTGACTACCTCCCAGGGGTCACCAGTCAGATTAGGCTTAGCTCCGCCCAAGTGTCACCCATCAGTTAGGATTGGAGTCTTGGTTTTTAGTGTTAGTACCTAGGGCACGGTATTAGCACCCTTCCAATTGGGGTCACAGGTTATACCCCATCAGTTCAGATTTAGGGCATGTCGGTTAGATAATTACCTCCCATAGTTTCAGTTTCAATCTCAGTATAGAACTCAGTTCATTTCTACAGAATTAGGACTGTCAGATACAGTCACCCAACTCAGTTTAAGAACTTAGCTCAGTTCTACAGATTTATGACTATCAGATACAGTCTCTCAGATTAGTATAGAACTCATATTAGTTCTACAGAAGCATGTCTATTAGATACAGTCACTCAGTTATTAGTTATACAGTATCAGTAAACTCAAATATCAATAAATCAGTAATTTGGAGCTTAGTAATTAGTGTTAATATGATCTCAGTTACAGTTTATGTAATCATGCATGTTTTCCCCCATTCAGTTATGTTCATGTTACTCAGTCAGTTATTGTTCATGCATATGAACCCATACATATCATCCTACCTCACTTAGTATACCAGTACATTTAAAGTACTGACACATACCTTTCTTTTGCACTATGAAGTCTTATATCATAGGTTCAGATACACGGGCTCCTGACTACACTTAGCAGCCTATCCCATCAGTAGCAGACTTAGTGGTAATTTCTCATAGTTCTAGGATAGTGTTATTTTAGTATTTATACACAGTTTTTAGTAGTTGGAGTTAGTTGAAAGCTTGTCCCATCAACTCCATAACTCAGACAGTTAGAGGCTTTCAAACTAGAGTATTTTCAGATAGATGTTTTAGCATTTAATTTTCAAAAATTTAGTATGTGCTTTTGGTAATGAACCTTATAGTGAATTTAGCTTACCTTCTGCATTTATTTTAGTTTTATTGTTATCATAGTGTTAATAGAATATTATACAGTGCTCACAATAGGTACCGATCATGGGTTATTTGGTGGTCCTTTGGGAACATTAGCACCGTGTAGCATTCGGGGTACAGACTCATGACGTTAAGAAGTCTAAAAGCCATATCAAGTAGAGTTTTGTGAATGGGTGTGTAGCGCACCACAGTTATGGACGAGAGGCTATGAGATATTTTAGGAAAAGTTTCCCTTCTTTCAGTATTTATGTCGTAAGAGTGAGAATATGCTCAAATTAAGTTCTCAGTCTAATCCTTTCTTCCTTCCGTTTAAAGAATATGCCTTCCAAGAAGAACGGAAAATCAGCCAACCCCTCAACCCGACCAAGTAAATCCACCGGACAAGCAATTCTCCCATGCAGAATTTATGGCTACATTTACTACCTTAGCTAATTCAGTGGCTTCCCAAAATAAATGCCCAACTACCATTCCGGCCAACCCAATGGCCAATACTGTAGCTGCTAGAATTTGGAACTTTACTCGAATAACCCTTCATCTTTTACCAGGTCAAAATTAAATGAAGACCCACAGGAGTTCCTTGATAAGGTGTACAAGGTTATAGAAATTATGTGAGTGTCTGCTAGTGAGAGTTCTGAGTTGGTTGCATATCCGTTACAGGGTGTGGCTCACTCATGGTTTAAGTAGTAGAAGGCAGAGAGGGTCATAGATGTAGGGCCCATAGAAAGGGCGGAGTTTGCCACTGCTTTCCTCAACAGGTTCTTCGTACTAGAGTTAAGGAAGGCTATGGTTTGGGAGTTTATAAATCTTAGGTAGGGCAACATGATGGTACAAAAGTATTCTCTCAAGTTTACTCATTTAGACAGATATGCCCCTCACGTGGTAGCAGATAGTAGATCTAAGAGAAGTAAGCTTGTGTTGGGTGTGTCTAATAGTATGGTCAAAGAGTATAGGACCACAATGCTGATTAAGGAGATGGACATATCCGGGCTCATGGTCCATGCTTAGCAGATAAAGGAGGCTAAGAATAAAAAGAAGTAGAGGGAGAATAAGAGAGCAAGAATTGGTAGTTTTAACTTCGCTCAACATAAGTTTGAGGGTGGAAATCATTCTCAATTTCATTCTAAACCCTCTGTTCCATCTCCATCCTCAGCTAGTGCCCCAGTTCTAAAATTTAGAGATGGCAATAGAGATAGGGCATTAGGCCTTAAACCCCAGGGAAGTGTTAGCAATGCCCGAATAAATCCTCTTTGCTAGAAATATGGCAGAAACCACCAGAGAAACTGTAGAGCTGATAGTGGTGTGTGCTTCGGGTGTGGCAAGCCAAGCCGTTAAACTTGGGAGTGTCAGGTAATTGATTAAAAAGGTAGGGAGTTATGCCAATACGACCAGTCCCATCAGTGGTCAGTTCCATCCGATCGCCTAACTCAGTAGGGTGCCTCTTCTAGTGCCATCAGTGGGCAACGCCTAAGACTCTATGCACTTCAGTGCCAACAAGATCAAGAAATATCTCCTAATATGGTCACTGGTACATTACAAGTTTACCATTTACATATTTATGCTTTGCTAGATCCAGGAGCTTCCTTGTCCTTTGTAACTCCTTATATAGCTGTTGACTTCGGAGTCAGTCCCAAAATCCTAGTATAGCCTTTTTCAATCTCTACCCCAGTGGGTAATTCTATCATGGCCTGGTGGGTATACAGGAACTGTCTGACTATGGTGTCTCAGAAAGTCACTTCAGCAAACTTAGTACAATTAGCGATGACATATTTTGATGTCATTCTTGGTATGGATTGGCTTTATTCCTGCTATGCCTTAGTTGACTGCAGAAAATTATCCAATTCTAGATTTCAAATGAACCTATCCTAGAGTGGAGAAGTAGTACTTTAGCACTTAGGGGTCAGCTTATTTCTGATCATAGGGCAAGAAAAAATGATATCTAAGGGATGTGTTTATCATCTTGTTTGAGTCCAAGACTCTAGTTCAGAAACCCCTGATCATGAATTAGTGTCAATAGCATGTGAATTCCCATATGTGTTCCTCAGAGTTCCTCCCGAAAGGGAAATTGACTTTGAAATAGACCTTTTTCCAGTTACTCAACCCATATCTATTCTTCCATACAAAATGGCTCCATCAAAACTCAAAGAATTAAAGAAGAAGTTGAAGGATCTCTTAGAATAGGGATTCATCAGACCTAGTGTGTCCCCATGGGGTGCACCAGTTCTATTCTTGCATAAGAAGGACGATTCCCTCAGAATGTGTATAGACTACCATCAGCTAAACAAAGTCACGGTCAAGAACAAGTACCCACTTCCTTGAATTGATGACCTGTTTGACAAACTTCAGGGGGCTAGTTACTTTTATAAGATAGACCTTAGATCAAGATATCATTACCGATGAATCAGAGAATGTGACATCCCAAAAATAGCTTTTAAAAATTGACATGGTCAGTTCTAATTCTTAGTTATGTCATTTGGTCTTACCAATGCCCCAACAGCTTACTCCTGTAGTGAGTATAATCATAAATACCATCTTAGAATAGTATTACAGACTGTCAAAAACCACCAGCTATTTGCCAAATTCAGTAATTGCAAATTTTGGCTAAGGTCAGTATCTTTCCTCTGTCATATCATTTCAAATGATGGCATTAGAGTTGATCCCCAGAAGATCGAAGCAGTGAGAAACTATCCTAGACCCATCTGTCCATTAAATATTAGGAGTTTCTTAGATTTTCCTGGCAATTACCAATAGTTTTTTGAGGGTTTTTGGTCTATTGTATCCTCTATGCCTAGATTGACTCGAAAGAAAGTCAAATTCCAGTGGTCAGATTCTCATGAGAAGAGTTTTCAAGAGTTAAAGACTGAACTCACTACAGCTCCAGTCTTGACCTTAACAGATGGTTCAAATGGATTTTTGGTATATTGTGGTGCTTTCAGAGTTGGTTTGGGGTGTGTTTTGATGTAGAGAGGTAAGGTCATCGCCTATGCCTCTAGACAGCTTAAGCCTCAAGAAATAAACTATCAGACTTATGATCTTGAGTTAGCAATTATAGTTTTTGCCTTAAATATTTGGAGGCATTATTTGTACGGAGTGCACGTGGATTTGTTCACTGAACATAAAAGACTACAGTATATGTTCTCTCAAAAAGACCTAAACCTCCATCAAAGAAGGTGATTGGTTACTGAAGGACTATGATATGAGTGTCTTGTATCAGCCAAGTAAGACCAATGTAGTGGCTAATGCTCTTAGTAGGATATCTATGGGTAGTGTTGCTCACGTGAAAAATGGTAAGAAAAAGTTAGCCCAGGAAGTTCATCAGTTTGCCCGACTAGGTGTCTGCTTAGTCTATTCAGCACAGGGTAGAGTATAGGTGCAGAGTAGTTGTGAATCATCTCTATTTTCCGAGGTAAAGGAAAAGCAAGATTGGGATCCAAGCCTTATTAAGTTGAAAGAATCAGTCAAAGATTAGAATATAGAAGTTTTCTCCCAAGGGGGAAATGGTGTCTTGCGTTGTTAGGGTCGGCAATGTGTGTCAGGTGTAGATGACCAGAGACAGCGTATTTTTGCAGAAGTGCATGGTACGCGTTACTCAATTCATCCAAGGGCCTCTAAGATGCATCGTGATTTGTAGGAGATCTATTGGTGGAGTGGGATAAAGAGAGATATTACAGAATTTATAGCTAAGTGCTCTACATGTTAGCAGGTTAAGATTAAGCATCAGAAACCTAGTGAGTCTATATAGGTGTTCAGTATTCCCAATTGGAAGTGGGAAGAAACAAATATGGATTTTGTGACGGGTTTGCCTCATACTCGTCGTCAGCACGATTTAGTTTGGGTCATTGTAGACAGGATGACAAAATCAACCCATTTTCTACCAGTCCATACCTGTTATTCAGCTGAGCACTATGCCAAGCTCTATATCAGAGAGTTTGTCAGGTTGTACAGAGTTTCGTTATCCATTAATTCAGATAGAGGTACCCAGTATACCTCTCATTTTTGGAAAGCCTTCCAAAAGGGTTTTGGTACCCAAGTCCACCTCAGTACAACCTTTCATCCTCAGAAAAATGGTCAAGCTGAAAGGACCATCAGACTCTAGAAGATATGCTTAGGGTGTGTGCCATTGACATTAAAAATAGTTAGGATAACCACTTTCCTTTGATTGAATTTTTATATAATAGCAGTTACCATTCCAGCATTCAAATGGTTCTGTTTGAGGTTCTTTATGGGAGAAGATTTAGCTCTTCCATTGGTTGGTTTAAGGTAGGTAAGGTCACAATGGTAGGGCCTGACTAGGTATTTGATACCTTGGAAATGGATCAATTTATAAGAGAAAGGCTTAACACAACTCAAAGCCGACAGAAATCATATGCTAATATGCACAGAAAGGATCTCAAGTTTGAGATTGGTGAATATTTGTATTTGAAAATCTCTCCTATGAAGGGAGTGAAGAGGTTTGGCAAGAAAATGGAGCTCAGTCCCTGATATGTCGGTCTTTACCAAATTCTCATTCGTTTCAAAAAAGTAGCTTACGAGCTTGAGTTGCCTTCAGACTTAGATTTAGTACATCTAGTTTTCCATGTCTGCTTGCTAGAGAAATACATAGGTGACCCAGAAGTTATAGTCCCTATATAGGGTATAAATATTTAAAATATTCTCTCTTACGAAGAGTATCCAATTGAAATCCTCGATTATCAGATTCACAAACTGAGGAACAAAGAAGTCCTTCTAGTAAAAAAGTTTTGGCGGAATCAGTCCGTTGAGAGAGCTACTTGGAAAGCAGAAGTAGATATGCAAAATAAGTACCCTCACCTCTTCTCCGCAAACTAAGATTTAGCTCAAGTTAATAGTTTTTCCTTGAAATTTAAATAGTTCCATGTTTAGATCACTTTTGTGAGTTCAATATCAGTCTAATTGTATAACATTATCATATCATGTATATCTTCCTTAAATAGCTCAGTCTTATGTTATGCATTCAAAATTCAATCATGCATCATATATGGATGCTGCATATTCGGTTTACAAACTAAGTTTATCAGTAATCTCAGTTACGAAATCATACCTCAGTTACGCATGTTTAGTATGATAATTCAGTATATCAGTAGTCTCAGCCATAAAATCATGCTTCATTCTTGAATTTCTAGTATGTACTTTAAGTATATCAGTTCTCCCATCTTAGTCAGTCTAATTCGAGGATGAATGTTCCCAAGGGGGAGATATTGTAAGACCCCACAAAATCCTAAGCTTAACTCTGCCCTTAGAGCTTGATAAGGGGGTCCCATACTTAGAAAATTTTAACGAAGTATTTAAACTTAGAGTTATTTTAGCCTTCACAATTGGAAATCTTATTTCACAACCCTTACAACCATTAAATGTCGATCTTTAAGTTCTTCATGATAGGGAAAGTCAGTGGGTTCCCCCGGATAAGTTTTAAATTTTTCGAACAACATTTGAAGCATGTTTGGGAGTTCAAAACAGTGTATCAAAGCGATCTCGATGCGCCGCATCACCCATCGCGTAGATCAATATTTTTCCATGGCTCCCATTGTCAAATTCTAGTGAGCCAACGCAGACTTAGCGTGATGCATCGGCCATTGGGTTGACCCCATTGATGCGGCACATCAGTCTACGCATCACTAAGTTAATTTTGTGTCATTAAGATTCTGCATCCTTAGTGGTATTTGGGTCTTTTTCTCACAAATATTTAGTGCCAAAAACACAAAATTCAGCTCTCCATAAACAAATCATACTCATTCTCTCACAAATTATTCAAGAACAAGACCTAGGGTTTTCTATTCAAGATTCAAATCTCAAGTATTTCACTATAAATCTTCTAGAATTCAAGTATCTAGGTATGTGGAGTGTTCATGCAAGTATTCCTTCCACCCTTGGAGCCAAAGAAACTCTTTTAAACTTTAGGTAATTAGATTCATGACTTCAATGATTGGATTTAAGCATATTCATGATTTTAATAATTATTGAGTTTCTAATATGGTCTATTACAAGTTTTATATGGAATTGATTATCATGTGAATTCATTTTTAAGCCCTTGAATGTGTGGATTTTTGAAATTTATGTTATGATGTCTACATGTTGTTATGTATCATGGTATAGATCATGTCCTCCAATGTGTTTGATAAATTTCTTAAATGAATTGACAAATGAGAGAAAGACATGTATTATGTGATCCTATTCATGCATGAGTGCATATACATCAAGTGTTTGAAAAAATGTCTAATTAAATATGCTGGTAGCAAGAAAGTATTATTATGTCTCAAATGTAAGACAATGTTTACTTTTCATGCTATCGAGTCGTGGGGGTATTTAATACCCAAAAAACTAGTTGTTGATTTAGAGCTACAGTAGTTACAGAACAGTCTCAATAGTGTCATGAATAGTAGTACTTAGTAATCAGTCACAATCTCAGTTCAATGTTCAATTCAAACCTTAGTAACCTCAGTAGTATTCTATCAGTCAATGGAATACAATAAACTCAGCTCAGTCAGATGGTACAATCAGTAACAATTCAATCAAGTCTAGTGCAGTCTAAGAATCACTTAAGTGTTTATTCAGTTAAGAGTAGGATTCAGCACCGAGCGAGAGCAGGTATGGCGGCTTTCCCGTCAGATAGGCAGAGCCGTTAGTACCAAATCCCTGAACTCCAAAATTACATAGCCAGTGCAGGATGAGGAGCCACCCATCAAACTAGGCTTGACTATCTCTAAGGGTTCACCCATCAGATTAGGCTTGGCTCCACCCAGGTGTCACCCGTCAGTTAGGCTTTGCATCCTGGTCTTTTTTGTATTAGTACCCGTGGAACAGTATTAGAACCCTTCCAACTGAGGTCATAGGTTAGACCCTGTCAGTTCATATTTTGGGCATGTCAGTTAAATAATTCCCTCCTACAATTTTAATTTCAAATTCGGGCGAGTGTAGAGCTGACAGTGGTGTGTGCTTCGGTTGTGACAAGCCAGGCCATCAGATTCGGGAGTGTTGGGTAATTTATCAGAAAAGTAGGGAGTCATGCCGATAGGGCCAGTCCCATTAGTAGTCAGTTCCATCCTGTCACCCAACTCAGTAAGGTGCCTCTTCTAGTACTACCAGCGGGCAATGCCCAAATAGACTCTACGCACTTTATTCCCAATAAGATTAGGAAAGATCTCCTGATATGGTCAGTGTTACATTACAAGTTTACCATTTACATGTTTATGCTTTGCTAGATACAGGAGCTTTTTTGTCCTTTGGAACTCCTTATATAGCTGTTGACTTCAGAGTTAGTCCCAAAATCCTAGTTGAGCCTTTTTCAGTCTCTACCCTGGTTGTTAAATCTATCATAGCCTATCGGGTATACAGGAACTATCCGGTTATGGTATCTCAGAAAGTTACTTCAGCAAACTTAGTAGAACTAAAGATGACAGATTTTGATGTATTCTCAACATGGATTGGCTTCATTCCTGCTATGCCTCAGTTGACTGTAGAAATAGAATTATCCAATTCCAGTTTATAAATGAACCTATCCTAGAGTAGAGAGGTAGTACTTCAGCACATAGAGGTCAGCTTGTTTCTTATCTTAGGGTGAGAAAAAAATGATATCTAAGGGATGTCTCTATCATCTCATATGAGTCAAAGACTCTATTTTAGAAACCCCTAATCATGAATCAGTGTCAGTAGCATGTGAATTCCCAGATGTGTTCCCCAAAGATCTTCCCAGAGTTTCTTCCGAAAGGGAAATTGACTTTGGAATAGACCTTTTTCTAGATACTAAACCCACATCTATTCCGCCATATAGAATGCCTCCAGCAGAACTTAAAAAATTAAAAGAGCAGTTGAAAGATCTCTTAGATAAGGGATTCACCAAACCCGGTATGTTCTCATGGGGTGTACTAGTTCAATTCGTATGTAAGAAAGACGGTTCTTTCAAAATATGTATAAACTGCCATCATCTAAACAAAGTCACGGTCAAGAACAAGTATCTACTTCCCAAAATTGATTTCCTATTTGACCAACTTCAGGGGGCCAGTTACTTTTTTGAGATAGACCTCAAATCAGGCTATCATCAGCTTAGAGTCAAGAATGTGACATACTAAAAAAAGCTTTCTGAACTCGATATAGTCATTTTTAATTCTTAGTTATGTCATTTGGTCTTACTAATGACCCAACCGCTTTCATGGACTTGATGAATCATGTTTTCGAGAATTACTTGGACATGTTCATCATAGTCATCATAGATGACATTCTTTTCTACTCCCGCAAACAGCATAATCATGCATACCACCTCAGAATAGTATTATAGACTCTTAGAAACCGCTAGCAATTTGCCAAATTCAATAAGTGAGAATTTTAGCAAAGGTCAGTAGCTTTCCTTTGTCATATTTTTTTTGATGATGGAATTAGAGTTGATCCTCAAAATATTGAAGTAGTGAGAAACTAGACCAAACCCATCTCTCCATCAGATATTAGGAGTTTCTAGGGTTTGGTTAGCAATTACCGACAGTTTATTGAGGGATTTTTGTCTATTACATCTCGTATGTCCAGATTGACTAAGAAAAAACTCAAATTCCAGTGGTCATATTTTTGTGAGAAGAGTTTTCAGAAGTTGAAGACTCGACTCACTACAGCTCCAGTCTTGACCTTGCCAGATATTTCAAATGGATTTATGGTATATTGTGATGCTTCTAGAGTTGGTTTGGGGTGTGTTTTGATGCAGAGAGGTAAGTTCATAGCCTCTACCTCTATACAGTGTAAGCCTCATGAAAAGAACCATCCCAATCATGATCTTGAGTTAGCAGTTATAGGTTTTGCCTTAAAGAGTTAGAGTCATTATTTGTATGGAGTGCACGTTGATGTGTACACTGGCCATAAAAGCCTGCAGTATGTGTTTTCTTAGAAAGACCTAAACCTCCATCAGAGAAGTTGGTTAAAGTTGTTGAAGGACTATAATATAAGTGTCCTGTATCATCCAGGTAAGGCCAATGTAGTGGCTAATGCACTTAGAAGGATTTCTATGGGTAGTGTTGCTCACGTGGATGATGGTAAGAAGAAGTTAGCCTAGAAAGTTCATCAGATTTCCCGACTAGGTATCCGCATAGTCGATTCAGAAGAGGGTAGTGTATAGGTGCAGAGTAATTTAGAATCATCTTTGGTTTCCGAGGTGAATAAAAAGCAGGATCGGGATCCCAGCCTAGTTAAGTTAAATGAATCAGTCAAAGATCAGAATATAGAGGTTTTCTCCCAAGGAGGAGATAATGTCTTGTGTTGTCAAGGTTGGCTATGTGTGCTAGGTATAGATGACCTGAGATAGTGTATTCTTGCAGAAGTGCATAGTGTGCGTTACTCTATACATCTACGAGCCACTAAGATATACTGTGATTTGTGGGAGATCTATTGGTAGAGTAGGATGAACAGAGATATTGTAGAGTTTCTAGCTAAGTACTCTACGTGTCAGTTGGTTAAGATTGAGCAACAAAAACCTAGTGGGTCTATGCAGGAGTGCAGTATTTCTACTTATAAATGGGAAGAAATAAATATGGATTTTGTGATGGGTTTGCCTCGTACTCATCGTCAGCGTGATTTAATTTGGGTTACTGTAGGCAGGATGACCAAATCAGCGTATTTCCTACCAGTCCATACCTCTTATTCAGCTAAGAGCTATGCCAAGATCCATATCAGAGAGTTCAGATAAAGGTACCCAGTTCACATCTTATTTCTGGAAAGACTTCCAAAAAGTTTTTGGTACCTAAGTCCACCTCATATAGCCTTTCATCCTCAGACAGATGGCCATGCTGAAAGGACCATCCAAACTCTAGAATATATGACCAGGGCGTGTGCCATTGACTTTAAAGATAGTTGGGATGAACACTTGCCTTTGATTGGATTTGCATATAATAACAATTATCAATCCAGAATTCAAATAGCTTTGTTTGAGGCATTTTATGGGAGGAGATGTAGGTCTCCCATTGGTTGGTTTGAGGTAGGTGAGGCCGTAGTGGTAGGGCCTGACTTGGTATTCGATACCTTAGAAAAGGTTAAGTTGATTAGAGAAAGGCTTAGGACAACTCAAAGCTGATAGAAATTGTATACTGATGTATGCAGAAAGGATCTCGAGTTCAAGATTGGTGACTATGTGCATTTGGAAATCTGTCCTATGAAGGGAGTGAATATTTTTGGCAAGAAAGGGAAGCTTAGTCCCTAATATGTCGGTCCTCACCGAATTCTCAATCATTTTGAAAAGGTAGCTTACGATCTTGAGTTAGCTTCATACTTAGCTTCAGTATATCCAGTGTTCCATATCTCCTTACTAAAGAAATGCATAGGTGACCCAGCAGTTATAGTCCCTACAGAGGGCATAGATGTTCAGAATAGTATCTCTTATGAAGAGTTTCCAATCGAAATCCTCGATTATCAAATTCATAGACTGAGGAACAAAGAAGTCCCTCTAGTCAGAGTTCTTTGGTGGAACTAGTCCGTTGAGGGAGATACTTTGGAAGCAGAAGCATACATACAGACCAAGTACCCTCATCTTTTCTCTTTAAACTCAGGTTCATCTTAAGGTAATAATTTTTCCATAAAATTTAATCATTTCCATGTTCATATCTCTTTCATGAGTTTAATATCAGTCCGGTTGCATAACATTCTCATATCTGTATATCTTTATGAAATAGCTTAGTCCTATCTTGCGCATTCAAAATTCAGTCATGCGTCAGATATGCATGTTGCATGTTCAGTCTACAAACTCTGTTTATCAGTAATTTTAGATACGAAATCATGCATTAGTTATGCATGTTTAGTATGATAATTCAATATATCAGTAGTCTCAGCGATGAAATCATGCTTTAGTCTTGCATGTCCAGTATGTTCTTTAAGTCTATCAGTTCTGCCATCTTAGTCAGACTCATTCAAGAACGAATGTTTCGAGGCGGTAGATATTATAAGATCTCGTAAAATCGTAAGCTTAACTCAGCCCGTAGAGCTTGATAAGGGGGTCCCATAATTAGTAAATTTCAGCTAAGTATTTACACTTAGAGTTATTTTAGCCTTCAAAATTGGAGATCTTTTTTTATGACCCATACTACCATTAAATGTTGATATTTAAATTCCTTCATGATTAGGAATCTCAGTAGGTATTCTCGGATGAGTTTTAAATTTTTTGAACAACATTTAAAGCATGTTTGGGAGTCCAAAACAGTGTATCAACACAATTTTGATGTGTCGCATCACCTATCACATCGATCAATATTTTTCCTTGCCTCCTAATGTCAAATTCCAGTAAGCTGACGCAGACATAGCATGATGCATCGGCCATTACTTCAACCCCATCAATGCGGCGTGTCGATCTGCGCGTCACTAAGTCAGTTTTCAGCCATTAAGATTTCGTGTCCTTAGGGGTATTTGGGTCTTTTTCCAATGACTATTCCTCCCCAAAAACATGAAATTTATCCCTCCATAAGCAAATCATACTCATTCTCTCTCAAATTACTCAAGAATAAGACCTAACGCTTTCAATTCAAGATTCAAATCCCAAGCATTTCACCATAAATCTTCCAGAATTTAATTATCCAGGTATGTGAAATGTTCATTCAAGGATTCCTTCCATCCTTGGAGCCCAAAAAACTCTTTTAAACTTCTAGTAATTTGATTTCATAAGTTCCATGATTGGATTTAAGTATATTTATGATTTTAATAAAAACCGAGTTTCTAATTCATGGTCTATTACAAGTTTCATGTGGAATTGATGTGCAGTATCATGTGAATTCATGTTTAAGACCTTGAATGTGTGGATTTTGGAAATTTATGTTGTGATGTCTACATGTTGTTGTGTATCATAGGTATAGATCATGTCCCCCAATGTGTTTGATAAATTGTTTGTATCAATTGACTAATCAGAGCAAGACATGTATTATGTTATTCTATTCATGCATGAGTGCATGTACCTAAGTGTTTAACAAAATGTCTTATTAAATGCATTGTTAAAAAAAAGTATTATTATGCCTCTAATATAAGACCATGTTTACTTTTCAAGCTATCGAGTCCTGGGGGTATTTAATACCCAAAAACATAGCTGTTGATTTAAACCTACAATAGTTATAGAACAGTCTCAATAGTGTCAAGAAAAGTAGTACTTAGTAATCAGTCACAATCTCAGTTCTGTATTAATTTTATACCTCAGTAACCTCAGTAATATTCCGTCAGTCAACGAAATCCAGTAAACTTAGCTCAGTCAGATGGTCCAATCAGTAACAAGTCAATCAAGTATAGTGCAGTCTAAGAATCAGTTCAGTATCTATTTAGTCAGGAGTAGGATTCAGTACCGAGCGACAGTAGGGATGGTGGCTTTCCCGTTAGATAGGAAGAGTTGTTAGGAGCAAATCCATGAACTCCAGCACTGTGTAGCCACCGTAGGATAAGGAGTAACCCATCAAATTAGTCTTAACTACCTCCCAGGGGTCACCCATTAGATTAGGATTGGCTCCACCTAGGTGGCACCCATCAGTTAGGCTTGGCATCCTAGTATTTTCAATGTTAGTACATGTGGCATGGTATTAGCACCCTTCTAACTGGGGTTATAGTTTGGACCCTGTCATTTCAGATTTGAGGCATATTAGTTAGATGATTACCTCCCACAATTTTGGTTTCAGTTTCAGTCTCAATATAGAGCTCAGTTCAGTTCTACAGAATCAAGATTGTCAGATACAGTCACCCAGCTCAGTATAAGAACTTAGATCAGTTCTATAGATTTATGACTATTAGATATAGTATCTGATTTTAGTATAGAACTCACATCAGTTCTATAGAACCATGACTATAAGATACAGTCACTCAATTATCAGTTATACAGTTTCAATACACTCAGATATCAGTAAATTAGTAATTAAGAGCTTAGTACTTAGTGTTAATATTATCTCAGTTACAGTTTATGTAATCATGCATGTTTTCCCCCATTCAGTTATGTTCATGTTACTCGGTCAGTTATTATTCATGCATATGAACCCATGCATATTAGCCTACCTTACTTAGCATACCAGTACATTCAAAGTACTAACGCATACCTTTATTTTGAGCTATGAAGTCTTATATCTAGGTCTAGATTCATGGGCTCCTAACCATACTTAGAAGCCCAGTCCATCAGTAGAAAACTTAGTGGTGAGTCCTCATAGTTTGAGGACAGAGTATTATTTTAGTATTTCAATACAGTTTTCGGTAGCCGGAGTTAGTTGGGGGCTTGTTCCATCAACTCTATAACCTAGACAGTTAGAGGCTTTCAAACTAAAGTATTTTCAAACAGTTGTTTCAGTATTCAGTTTTCCAGTTTTCAATATGTGTTTTCAGTAATGAACCTACTGACGAATTTAGCCTACCTTTCGCATTTATTTTAGTTATATTGTTATCATAGTGTGAATAGAATATTATACAGTGCTCACAGCAGGTACCATTATGGGGTTGCTGGTGGTCCTTCAGGATCATTAGCACCATGTAGCATCTGGGGTATTAACTCGGGGTGTTACACCTTTTATGGCTTAAAACAGTCGCCCAGACAGTGGTATAAGAGGTTTGACTCTTTTATGACTTCTCATATGTTTTGGAATAGTAGTTATGATAGCTGTTTATATTTCAAGGAGGTAAGTGATGGTTCGTTTGTGTATCTTCTCTTGTATGCTGATGATATGTTGATTGAAACAAAGGATATGATAGAGATAATAAAATTCAAAGCCCAACTCAGTAATAAGTTTGATATGAAGGATCTAGGAGCAGCAAAGAAGATCCTTGGCATGGAAAGTCTGAGGGATAGAGAGAAGCGTAAGTTACACTTGACTCAAAAAAGGTATATTAAGAAAGTGCTTCACAGGTTCAATATGCAAAATGCCAAAACTGTTAGTACTCCATTGGCAACTCATTTCAAACTCTCAACCACGTTATCTTAAATGACAGATAATGAGCGTGACTATATGTATCGAGATCCATACTCTAGTACAGTTACGTCTTTTATGTACGCGATGGTGTGTTCCTGACCAAATTTTTCATATGCAATCAGTGCAGTTAGCATATACATGGAAAATCTTGGAAAGTAGTTCCGTGGATTTTCAGACACTTGCTTAGATCTACTGATGTTTGTTTGCAGTTTGGGAGAAATAGAGATGGAGTGATCAGGTAAATTGATTCTGCAAAAGACCTTGATAAAAGGAGGTCCCTTACAGGATATGTTTTCACTGTTGATGGTTGTATTATCATTTGGAAAGCTACTTTACATACTGTAGTTGCTTTATAAACTACTGAGGCAAAGTACATGGCTATTACAGAGGCTTGCAAGGAAGCTATTTGGTTGAAGGGTCTTTTTAGTGAACTTAGCAAAGACTTACAGATTCCTACAATCTTTTGCAACAGTTAGAGTGCTATCTTCCTTACAAAAGATTAGATGTTTCACGAGATGACAAAGTACATCGATGTTTGGTATTATTTTATGCGTGAAATTATTGCTCGTGGTAATATTGTACTAAGCAAGCTTAGTACCTACTATAACCCTGTTGATATGATGACAAGACACTACCAAGTGCTAAGTTTGAGCATTGCTTGGACTTAGTTGGTGTCAGCAGTTAAGATGTGCCCTTAAGGTCTTTTATGGAAGAGGTAAAGAGTTTTCTTGAAACGGATTTGAATTTGGAATTAGAATTCATGTCAAAGTGAAGATTGTTAGAGTTTGTGACCCAAATTTTATTGATCCGGCCCTGAAAATTTTGTGATGCGACCTATGTTTGTGATTTCTTGTAGATTTTTTGATTTGGGCTTAGGACTTATTTGTACGCGCTTATTTTATAAGTTCATTTAGTAGGTCATTTTGGACGTAACACATAAAACACGTCATTAAGACTTTCGTCTCCTTATTGTACTCCTATCCATTATAGTGAAAATCCTCCTCCTCTGCTCGTGGTTTTTCCACAAGGGTTTCCATGTAAATCTGTATGTGTTCTTCTTGTTTTCTTTTGCTTTGTGGTATTTCTTATTTTTTCCGATCATAACAATAATCTATTCTGATGTGATGACCAAACACCTGATATATGCATATGACTGATAAGAAACTCAACCAATGAACGATTTCTCAATCAGTAAATAAAGATAGTATGGTGCAAATTCAACAATATTAAACATAGCCCCTCATTCATCTACTCCTTATCTACGTAATACTTTGTAGTGTCTACAAAATTAATTTCAAAAACAACCCATCGCACAGGGCTATAAGGTAAGATATAGTTCTTATATTACTTGATTGACTGGTAAGAAAGAGCTTCCGTAAGAACTAGACGACTCTTGTAGGTATGGCAACCCTCTTTTCAGCTATTGGTGGACTGTTGCACTGATAGGAGAAATCTTTCTTACCACACTTTTCAAGTGCTTAGCTTCTGATTGATACAAGGAGGCAAGGCCATGTTCTTTAGTTGGAAGCCTAAGCCAAGAAGGTACAAACAAAATGAAAGGTGAACAAAGTCCTAGTTTCAAGAGTTCGCTGCATTTTCCAGGCCGGAGATTGCTCACAGTTGTTTGAGCTCTTCCTGGGAGTATGGAATAGGTAACTTCAGTGTTGTATCACTTGGTATTCGAACAGTGTCTGGGGCATTTTCTTTACCCCTTCTTACACTGAAAAAGCAGGGACAGCTAACGTTCTTGAACCAATAACCATCTTTTGGCTAAGCTAGCCTCTTCCGTTCCTTGGGACCAAGGAATGGTGTAGGAATATTCACCCGTTGTCCATCAAATAGGCCTTTCTCCCTGATCTTTGGCCTTGACTCAGCCTCAATACTATGTTAAAATGCTATAAGCAAACAAAAATACAGTTGCAATCCCACATTTGGAAATAGTTAATTACTAAACTTAGATTAACCTTCCAAATCCTCCAAAATCTTAGATACTACCCAACTATACACTTCCAAATCCTCCAAAATCATCTTTCCTTCCAAAATCTTTTATCTTCCAAAACCTCCCAAATCATAAAAATCCTAGAAGCTAGAGGTTCCATTGACACAAGTCAAAATGCCGGAGACGTGGTATTCCAACAGATGGTCGGACACATCGAGTACAGTGCACAGGCTATTGTATGTTACCATTTCTAAGCCTAATTTGTAAAAAACATCTACCACGGCAAGATGGTTGCATGGTAGAAGAGCGATTAGAGGGTCCCCATCGACGATGAGTGAATATTCACTGCGACCATGCATTTAATAAGTTCCAAGCCCCACCCGGAGCCATAACCCTACAGAAACGGGTGGATGTTTCGGAAATGGATGGAAAGTAAACAACATGAGATTAGTAAGCTAAGCCCTAAATATCGGACACCGAGTGTTAGCTAGAGACCTCCTCATTTTCAGGTTCTTTGAGTGTCCATCATTATGACAAATAAGTCATATAATCGAACTGATTAGAAAAAACAAAAAAATTGACATATGCAGGTATACACCAGCTTTTGTTATCTTCACGACATTGCACGAAAACAACAAAACTACAAACACTAATCAAGAATTATTAGTTCCGAAAGAGAAAAAGTAGTTAGGAACCAGAAACAGCTATATCTGAATATAGCTATATCAGCATATGGCATTGGAAGTTAGTAACCATAAAAGAATTATATCGACTGAAATCCAAGATTACACAAAATACTCGAGTTTTATTTAAACACAAATTCAAGTCGTTAAACCAGTACATAGACAGCAGCAATAAGGTGGATTTACAATTGACAAAGAAATTACATTCTCTTCCAAAATTTCTTGTTTCACTTCTGCTGTTAAAGCCTCCAAACCAGTAGCAAATGAGATCTTTTAACTGCAGCAAAAGAAATTTAGTACTAAGGTTTAATGGTTACCCAAAACGTTATATTTGTTGCCATGCAAAATTAAATAAGATACATAGAGAAACTACAATCAGAAAACAGATAAAATTATTAGAATCGAAAGACAATTTTGAGACAACATCAACCTTGGTGTTCATTGCAGATACGCCTATAGATTAAAAATGTTCATTCTTTTGCCAGTTTTGTACTTCATCATGTCATTACTTTTTCCCTACTCGGTCCTCTGAAGAGTTTGGCACACATATTTACCTCCTAATTACTCACCAAAGCACATGAAATCTCTTTTCTTTATGTGTAAATAAGTAATAAATGATTCAACCAATTTCCGTTTCATTCAATTTGAGCAGATTTCATTCCAACACTTAGTAACCCCAATTTTAATAAGAAAAGCTAATGTAATTGACTCTACTACTAATGAAGAAATAAAGTAAATAACAAAATCACCCTCTTCCAGTTTACAGAATAAGCATTTTCATTCCCAAAAATAATTTTCAGACTTAGCTTACTCAGATCTGAAAGTTGCAAACTTACATTTGGCCATCATCAGTAGCCTGTCCACTGCTACTTTTACCACCTCTAGGATACGAATGATCCTCTGATGTCTTCCACATAGATTACCATACCTGTAATGACATATGAGGCACATACATTGATGGATCAACATCAGGAACAACACCAGGAACAGTACCGGGAACAGCAGGCCTACCAAGTATTACCCCACCCGGAGCTAGCTGGCCCAACAGAGGGTAATAATATGGCACACCACCCGGCGCTAACCCAAGCCCAACTCCCTCATTATTAACTTCGTCTCTGGGAATTATGTCAACAAGGAAATTGAAAGTATCAGTACGACTGATCGCTGAAAAAATATCATTCTTCTATAACGTTCTATGCTTATTATCCTCAGCGTGAAGCCATGAACTAAGAGTGAGCTATTGAATAAAAATCTCAAAGGCTTTAGCTAAAAGAGCATGAGTTTCAGCTAAAATCATACGAACATCTTTATCAGCTTTCATTATATTTTTAATACGAGTGAGGGAAATCTGGTGGTTTTTTAAGTCGGTATCTTGTTCAATTTCTTGCCGTTCGTAATTCCACAACATTTTTAGCTGTTGTTGAAGGACATGGTCGTAGGGTCTCTGTGGTGGATATGCGCCTGACGGAGCTATAGCAGCAACAGTAGCAGCAGCGGTCGAAGCTTCAGCTAGAGATTGGTGAGTGTTGTTGTTGTTGTCCATGTTGTTTTTGTGGAAAATGGAAGCTAACAATATTTGTATACAGAGAAAATATGGAGGTGTAATGGTTCTCTTCTCTAAGTCTCTACTACTAATAAAATTTTATAAAAATAGACTATTCTCAGCAAACTCCAAAGTAATCATGTCAGTCTAATTTATTAGATATTTTTGCTTATTGAAAAATAATTTTTCTTTATGTCAAAATGGAATGGCACAATCAAACAATATTATAGGTATTTAAACAATACAAGTCTTAATTGAAATGTATTGCTCCCTCCTTCTCAGAAAATGACCTATTTTGAGTTGATAGAAAGTTTAAGAAAATAATGAAGACTTTTAAATTTTGTAGTCTTAAATAAAAGTTGTATCAAATGCGGCAAAATACCCTTTAATCTTGTGGCCATAAACATGTTATGTGATAATTTGAAATTAAAATATTATCAAAAAAGAAAATGGGTCATTCTTTTTTAAACGGATTAAAAAGGAAAGTAGGTCATTCTTTTTAAAATGGAGGGATTAGTAAAATGTAACGCCCCGAATCTGGTACCCAAAATACTACATGGTGCTCATGACCCCGAAGGACAACAATCTAACTTATGATTGATATCTGTACCTGAACACTACATAATATACTGTATAAATGTGGAAATAAAGGATGTAAGGTTCAAAAATGTAACATCATAGATGATGAACTATAACATCTGGATGGGGTATAAAATACCTAAAACAACTGAAATAAACTGTCCTAACATACTATAGTCTGAAAAGTCTCTAACTGATTGAACTGTCTGAATAAGGAGTTGATGGGACATGTCCCCAACTAACTCCAACTTATAAATTAATTAATGAGATAATAAAGTAATGGTCATGTCCTCGAAGTATGAGGACTCACAGTTAACTCTGACTGTTATGACTGGAATGCTACTGATGCTCTGAAGCTCGTGCTTCTGAACCTATGGTATAAAGCACCGTAGCGCAAATGCGCCAGTATGTTTGAATGTACTGGTATGCATGTGATGTAGGCTAAATGCAAAATGGTTCACATGCATGAACTATACTAACTGCTTGCATAACATGAATGTGAGAATACATGCATGACTACATAATAACTATAACTGAATTCATGATAACATGATTACTGAGTCTGAGTACTGATAACATGAGAAACTGATATCTGTATAACTGAAATAACTTATACTGAGCGATTGTATCTTACTAACTAGGTTCTGATAGAACTAGCTGAGTTCCATACTATTCTGAGTTGACTGTATCTGATAGTCCTAAATCCTGTAGAACTATCTAAGTTCTATTACTGAGACTGAATGACTGTATCTGATAGTCCTGATTCTATACTGAAACTGTGGGAAGTATTCATCTAAATGATATGCCCCAAATAATGCAATATAGCTGAGTTGGGGTCCAATTTGTAACCCTAATTGGAAGGGTGTCAATACCGTACCATAATTAGGGAAAATCTATAAGCAACCCTCATATAACAGGTAACTCTCATGAAAATTGAGGGAACCCTCAGATAATAGGTTAAGAGACCTCATCTACCCTTATATAATAGGCTATGATGTCTCAACCTATGCTGGCTACGTAGTTTTGGATCGTAAGGATCGCATCTAAGAATCACACCCTCATATAACTGTGGGTTCCCATCCTTGGGTTCGCTTGATACTAATTTCTACTCTCATCTGAATAGACACTGAACATGATTAACTTAACTGACTAGACTGAGTTAACTGAGTTTCGTTGACTAACGGAACACTACAGAGATTAATGGATTTCTGAGATTACCGAGTTTACTGAGTTTTTCTGAGTCACATGACTGACTGAATTTCTATGAACATGGTTCAACTGAGAGTATCTTGAAAATACGACACTGATTCTAGGCACATAGATAAATTTTTGGGTACAAATACCCCCAGGACTCGATAGGAGGAAACTGATAAAGCATGACTTTCTTGAATACATGACCTAATGACAATCTATAATACAATAAGTTGGAGATTTCATGAAATAGAAGTTCTAAAGAATCGCAAAGGTTACACATGTATCCATAATTCATTGACTAAGACATTTCATCAAATATTTGACATGCATAAACTTGTACATGATTGGGGATTTCATATTATCATACTAGTATGACACTTTTCTTTCACATAGGCATTTAATCAAACACATGGAGAGCATACCTTGGTTATACAATCATTAACATATGTAATAATCATGGATACATCATTCAACTTGTAAATTCAACGGTCCGTCAACCTGTCCATTTCACGTTAGCTAGAATACTGACTTAATGCCTTAGTTACGACGGTCTGTTGCTAGATCGATGGTCCATCGACCTGCCCGTCGCACTTGGGCAGTTCTGACAGCTCTCGGTAAAATGTCCATAACTTTTTACTTCGATACTGGATTTGGACAAAATATGTATCATTGGAAAGCTAATTCAATTTCCCACTCAACAAAAAGTAAAAATCTCAAAAAATTCCACGTGTACACAAATAAATTTATCTTTAAAGGTAATTTTCTAACATTCTTGGGACGATTTCAAGATAGGTAGAAGTACGGGGTATTACATAAAATTTCATTCCCATTTTAGATATTTACCTACAACTTTAGCCTTTCAAATGAATTTATATTATTTATTTGAATCCACCATATAATAAATTTGAAATAGACAGACTACTCATAGAGTTCTAAGCCAAAAGAGCCACATTTTTAAGTAGACATAGGACAACACTTGAGCCAGACGCCCAAGAACTCAAGGATCAAGTAAATACATTAATCAAGCTTCTTTGTTCTCCGCCCTCTAGCTTTGATGGTGATGGTGAAGAGGATGAGGATGATGGAGAAGATGAAATGGAGTATTAGGTGGTGGTGTTATTTTGGTTTGGGATGCTGTTAGTTTGTAGTTTTTGAAAGAATTTGTTTTGCTACTTGTTTGTATACTTTTTATACTTATTTTCATATTGTTTAAGTTTGATAAATATGTATGAAGATTGGTTGCTTAATTTTAATGTTTGAATTGTTTCAAAAGCATTTTCTTATTGTTTTGCTAGTTGTTATTGGTTGTACATTAATATTCTGTTGAAATATTTAATTTTGTTCCAGTAAAATATTAAAAGAAATACCATATTAGCCATGGTCATAGGGAGGGATATCCTTCAAAATACTAAAAAATCAAATTATTTCTTTATATGACTCAATATATTTAAATTTATAATTTTTATTAATTTTCACATAGTAGGAGACGTCCATCTCTAAATAATAAATTAATATTATATATATTTTTAATATACAAAGAGAAGTCCCTCACCAAATAATAAATTAATATTATATATTATTTTAATATAGCAAGGGTCACCCCTCACTAAATTATAAATTTATATTATATAAAAATTTTAATATAGCAAGGGACGTCCCTCATTATATTATATTTTAAAAAGTTTATGAGATCAAAATAGCAATGGCTGAGTGTCGGAGTCCTTCACTACTTTACAAGGGTCTCACTCACTAATAAGTAGCAAGACTTAAATTAGCAAGACACACGAGAAAATTGAAGGAAAGGTGTCATTTAAGTCTTGAATGAACTTTTTATTGATGACATTGACCAACTTAACGGGTCAAATATAATTTGAAAAATTGATTAAGGTAATTGTGAACTTGATTAATATTTTAAAAACTTTCTAATCTTTTCAAAAATACAAATCAACCTACACCCCTCTCCTCGCCAAATCAACCATCTTTCCCCTCTCTCTCGACAGTTTCTCTCAACTTATCCCAACCAACAGTTCTACAAATTTCTCCCTTAATCCCCGGTGACTTCAACCTCCGATGAAAAATAGTTGGGCTTCGAATTTCTTTTCGACCTTTAATCGTCAATCGACGTGACCGCCTTATTCTCCGATCACAACAGTTTTGAGTTCTTAATCATCCATTTTCTTATTTCACAGGTATAAAAATTATGGCTTTTTAGTCTTGAAGAAAAAAAAGAAACTTGAGTTATTTTCTCTTCTAGTATTGATTAACAATTTCAATATTTGTTTCTCTAATTTGAAATGCTATCTGAAGAAAACCCTAATTTCTGGTATATCTTCTCTTCTATTTTCAAAGTGAAATTTGATTTTTTTGATGTTTTTTGCACTTTTTGAAGTTTGATTTTTATTGTTTGTGTTTGTATAAACAAAACAAAAATGTTGGTGTTTTTGATGTTGCACCTGTTGTTGGGTTGATTTATTCTTGTTCTTGGTAAAATGGTGTGTGTGATACTACATAGTGATATTGTTGTTATTCTATTGAACAAAATCTTGCTACTATTTTTTCTGCAATAGATTAACCATCTGATGCAATAGATTAACCATATGATGCAACATATTAACCATCTGATACAACATATTAACCATGTGATGTAGCATATTAACCATATAATATGACATATTAACTATCTAATGCTACAGATTTACCATCTGATACAACAGAGGAACCATCAGATTAAAAATCTATTTCAACATATTAACCATCTGATACTAGAGATTTACCATCTAATGCAATAGAGGAAACTTCATATTAATATATGATGAAATAGATTAACTATATGATGCAATAAATTTACCATATGATGCAATAGAGGAACTATCAGATTAAAAATATAATGCAACATATTAATCATCTGATACAATAGATTTACCATCTGATAAAATAGAGGAACCATCAAATTAAAAATCTAATATAACAAATTAAACATCTGATGCAACAGATTAACCATTTAATGCAACAGATTAACCATCTGATGCAACAGATTTACCATCTAATGCAACAAAGAAACCACTAGATTAAAAATCTAATAAAACATATTAACCATCTGATGCAACAGATTTTCCATCTGATGAAACAGAGGAACCACCAGATTAAAAATCTAATACAATAAATTAACCATATGATGCAACAGATTAACCATCTGATGTAACACATTTACCATCTGATGCAATAGAGGAACCAACGGATTAAAAATCTAATGCAGCAGATTAACCATCTGATGCAATAGATTTATCATTGGATTAATAATATGATGCAACTGATGAACCATCTATTGGATAAAATCCTATCAACTATTCCAATAGGACGACTTGTCCAGGACTTGATTTTTTCCAACAGATCATTCATCTATTATGATAGACGACCTTTTTATTGGAAGAAATCTAAACAATATTGATAGTTGATACCAGTTCCAACAGATCACCCATATGTTGCAATAGATGTTTGATCTGTTGCACAAACCAGACATCTGTTTCAATAGATGAGTGATTTGTATTTATTATTTCCAATATATTTCTCATCCGTTCCAAAAGATTATTTATTTGTTGCAAGAGATTTATACCTGGTGCAACAGATGTGTGATCTTTTGAAACTGTTAGTTTATTATTATACATATTAGATTTACTATTATCCTTTTTTAACGATGCATTAATCAATTATAATATTTTTTATTTCTTGTTATTTTTAGGTATTATGGCTCCCAAAATAAAAGAAATCAAATAAAGTCCAAGTAAAGGAACAAGTGAAGCAACTAGGCTACATCTACCACTCTATGAGCTTGCTTTACAAGTGATATCACAATCAGAAGAAGAAGATAATGAATATGGGGATGAGGAATATTTCAAGCGTGATGATCCAAAATGCTAATATCCCTTATACTAAAGAGTTGATCAAACCCTTCAGCCTTGATACTTATTCTGTGAGAATACAGTGCAATAGTGCCACCGATTTAACTGGTGATTTCATTGTCAAGTTAGCCATCGGAAGATCTTTCGATGTCTTCTAAAAAATACTTCAAAAACAAAAATTGGATGCTTATTTCAAGGAAAGCTGCTTTGGGCAATATCTTGACTTTCCAGAGGTCAACAATTCTCATTTTCAAATAAAAGTGGTATATGATCTTCTCAAGCATAGGTTTATATGTGAAAATAAAGATAAGATGGATGAGGTGTGGATAAATTACTGTAGCATGCTTGTTTGTTTTGGATGCAAGGAGTTTGCCATAGTTACTGGACTAAAACATTATCCACCTTTTTCTCGAGTTATACCTATTCTAACTCCAAAAAAGCACCATGCATACCAAAAATGGAAAAGGAAATTCAAGTAATGGTGATGGTGTGATGTCCCTTGTTGGTCCAAGCTTCAAAATCAAAAATATGATAGAAGCGTTGAATGGTAAAAGACTTTCAAAGGAGAAAAACAAATCATTGTGCTTGGTTTGATTTGTACATAATATTCTTTGAGCGAGAGTCGCTAACAACAACATACCGCTTGGTTTAATGAAACTCCCTAAGGATCTTTATGCATTTAACAACTATCCTTGGGGTTATGAAAGCTTCAAAATGACTGTTAAATATTTGTTGACTCCATTAATGTCAAAGACAGTCAAATTTATATGGCTTTTTATGGACTTTTATGGTAAATATTTCTTTTATTATGATAAATATTGCAACAGATAGATAATCTGTTTGGTATAATTTAAAATAGAAGGAAGACCTGTTTGATTTGCTAAAACAAATGAGTTATCCTTTTTCATTTTCTTGTATCTCTGTAATTAGGATTGATAATTCTGGCTTTCCACGAGGATGTCATAGTAGAAGCTACTACTAAACAATATTGACAATATGCTATTCTTTTATGGAAATACGGAAAAGTGAAAGTGCAGAAACCTTATGCAAGTGACATTAAAGATCCATGATGACCAAAGTCAAATTCTACAAAACCAGATGAAGAACAACTTGTGCATATTGAGTAGATCTTTATAGCCTAAGTTTTTCAAAGTAGTAACCTCGCCTCTTCTTAGGAAATTGTTGGCATCAAAACTTAAATTGTTGATTTATTTGTTGAGATTGGTACCTATAACAATTTTTTTACAATTAATTTATTTGTTGATTTATTCCATGTAATTTCTAAAGACTACGATTTATTTACCCTTAGATTTGAACTTATTAAAGGAAATAAAAACTAGATTCAAATATTGTTACAGATAAGGTATCTATTGCAACAAATGACATATTTGTTGGAAAATATCAAACAAATTTAGACATATGTTACAACATGTAGGCCATCTATTGAAAATTATCAAACAGGTCTTTCCACTGTTACAATAGATAGACTTAGATATAAATATCTGCATAATACAACAGATAACCAACCTATCACAACAAATAAACTATCTATTATAAAAGATAAACTATCTGTTCGAATAGTTAGACAATCTGTTGCATTATAAAAAATTCAATTTTAATCAAATATGAAAAATTTCCACAACATATTAGTTGAAATAAAAAATTTGTATGGTGTTTGTATTTTTACATCTTCTTCTTTTTTCACAGGCTCCAAGCGTTTAGCTAGTACCCCTATAAGTCTAGACCTCTTGAATGTTTTCTGCATTGTTGTCACACAAAAATGTTATTGGCTCAGCCATTTTTATGCTGGTCAGCAAACATTAGATGTGTGCAAGAACGTATGACCAACACGTGGCACTGGTTTCATTTTTTGAAAGGTTCATGTCCTTGTTTCGACCTTTAAAATCCCATGTTTGCTTCATCAACACTTTTTCTAGTAAATAATCTATCAGCTTACTCTGGCTTAAATAATTGGGGAACAACTCTAATAGTGGTGGCATGTGGGTAAAAAAAGGGCCTCGTCGAAGATAGGTAAGTTGCAGTCATACACCTTCATCTTTTCATCCTCGAGCAGTATCTCAAGAGCCATGAAATGTTTTTGTCCACATTCATGACTGTAAGGATTCTCTTTGCCTTGGTCCAGCTCTTGCTGTGTAGATATGACCTCTTCCTTCTAACATAATAAATTATATCTTCATCCTATTGGAACCTGAAATCTAACAAATCAAATCCTGGGCCACTAGGAGTTGATGCTAGCTTAATGAGCTCATCGACTTATTCTTGAAATTGTGGTAGAAGTTGAGGTAAATTATCCTATAGGCAGTAATAACCTCACCTCT